>NC_033796.1:109267352-109403740 GCF_001876935.1 Asparagus officinalis
ACCCACCCACCAACCCCCCCTACAATCCGGGTATTAATCATTTAGGGGAATTAAGATTTTATGACTTAATTTTCTTGATTTTCCTATGATTTTATTAAATCGGTCATTTTTTCTCAGCTTCATTCTCTATGAAATCTTTCTGCCACTTTTTCTTTCAGAAAATTTTCCTGCGCACTTCCGTGATGTTTTTTTCACCACTGCCTCTATGAATTAGTTAGATGTGTACAAGCTTGCACCTGTTGGCCAACACTACACATCTCATATGCTGCTGATTTGCCCTACACACACACACACACACACTTATGTATATGTATGTATATATGTATGCAAGTAACATGTTAAAAGAAGTAACATAGATTCTGGCTTGGGTTATACAAAAAAATAAAATAAATAAACATCTATTATTAAGATTATATTTGGAGTTTCAATTTCTATGCAGATATGCAAAAAATATATTAGTTGACTTGAGGATAAAAATGTCTATTTTAGACAAGCTGTCAACTTTGAATTTGTTCGTCAAACATACGGATTAATACCATATTAGATGACTTCAGTGTGAAATGTCATTTGGTTATGTCATAATTCGAACAATTATAGGCTCATTAAAAACAACACTAGTTTAGACCATTTTAAGCTAGTCTGACTGTTAGTCTGCATGAAAAAAAACATTGGATTAGACTAAAATAGTCCTAGGATAACACAGTCGAAGACTATAGTCCGGAGAACACAATACCCACTAGTCGCGGAATAAAAAACAAACGTAGCCTAATTCTCAAACTTCATAAAATAAAGTCAGCCCCCCAGAGGATGCAACTACAGATTTTAGTGCTGCAGTATGGCCACAAGTGGGAAAACAATGCAAAAGAAAATTTTTTAAAATATGGATACTAGTTGGAGCAAATCTTAGGTATACAACATACCTGAAGAAGATAACCGTGGAGCCAATCCAGTGTCTGAGGAAATGTTGTTGCAGAAATGTTCACTATTGTCAACCCCTGAATAGCATTTCCATAGATATATTACACTAGAAATGCCATCATGCTTTAGTATATAGTTTCTTAGATAATATATTGTCATAGTAACAAGAGAAAAGCTCAATCCTGTTGAAGATTATGGACACCTAGTAACGTATTGTGCAATTCATCTAAAGATGCCTTTGGTGCCAAAAAGAAGGGAAAGTACAGTAGGTTATATATTCGCTTATTCTGCTAAAAGAAATTTAGGGAAAAAACAAATTAGATGAGAAAACTAGAAAAATCTCTTCCCAACTCCTGCAAGATCGTGCATAAATGTCACTTCCCAATTCAGACTAGATATGACTTCAAATCTCTTGTGAGTAATAAAGTTTAATAATCAGATGAGATATTGATGCAGATTGCTCACTACATAAACATTGCTCATTACATAAACACTTCCACCAATTAAATTAATTAAACATCATTTTCCACTATGTAAGTATTTCACTTAGTACAAACAAGAGTTGAAAAGATACAAGCTCACCTGTGCCTCAAAGGAACAAAGGTAATCTTGAATGGTTTTAAGGTTACTTATCAGCTTATCTTGATCCTGTCAAAAACAAAAAGGGTGATTTAACAAAATTTTGAATTTCCGTAGATTTAAGAAGTAATGGGAAGAAAATTTTATTGGAATGAATTTCTCAATGACAAATGCTAGAAGAAGATTTTCGAAGAACTTAGAAGTTTTATTAGGGCTTAGCCACTCATTTCAGCCATCAGAAAGGAGAACATTTATAAATTATTGTTCTAATTAAGGAATAAACTTAGCCAGTCATTTCAGCCATTCCATTTCCTATCCTTGAAAAACTTAAGAGACAGGTTGCAAGCTGATGACCTGAAGAATAGGTAATGCGTACAGAGAGCATAGCTAGTTATGAACAGATACAAACTTTAAAGACAGATTGCAAGAAATGTCTTAAACTGATAAATTTATCTCCCAAAAAAAAGGAAAATGTAATACCCAAAAGACTAGTCCCACATTGGAAAGTGATGAGGAGTTTAGAGTGTTTATAATGTAATCCAAAGGCCTCAATAGTGACAAGTGCTAGCACATTTTGGCAGTGGATTTAGCCAAAAAAAAAGAGTTGCTCTCAGTGGGTCCCACGGCATACACCGTACCAATGGCTCGCAGCCCGGGGCTTGACAGAAAAAAACATCAATTGTTAAGTTCACCTAACTTATCAGGTGATACGGTGCTGGATGTTTCTCTAAGAAAACTGAACTTACAAGGTCCAAGTAAGATTTACCGCCAAACAAGTATGCGCTAAGTGGATTTTTTTACATCAATACAGATTCCAGAAAAATGAGGAAGAAAACAATGATGACGTAGTCATTTGGCGTAAGGTAAGACTTTTCACGGTATACACACATCAAATAAGAAAGCATAATATAATTATGCTATACACATGTCAAATAAGGAACAAAATATAATTATGCTCAAGCAAAGACATCAGAGATGGAGTAATCAAATATCCAGAAACCTGACAACCTACATGTAGGGGGTCAAGTATATGTCTGTGTGTGTATGGATGTACGTACATATATATAATATAATGTATATGAGTATGCATATATGTGTATATAAATGTATATGTACATGTACATGTATATGTATATGTATATGTATGTGTGTCCGTTAAGAAGGGCAACAAGTTCTAGTTAACACAACTTATTTCATGATGTTGACATCACTGTTTTAAAAAACCTCCGCCTAGTCCGCTTAGGCGTACGTCTAGACCTAGGCGGTACCTAGGCCGCCTAACTAGCGCCTAGCGCCTAGGCGGTATTTAGGCTGCCCACCTAGATTTTACGAGCGTTTAGGGGAGCATTGTTTGCTTACGTAGATTGCACACTGTAGGCCTTGATTGTGAATTTATGTGACGTAGCCTACACGTCCTCCAAACTCCATTAACCTCCAAATATGAACATCTCCACTACCTCCTCCGACCTTCAGCAAAACCTCATCGACCACCACTTAAATAAAGAAAGAAAAAAAAACGCCCAGAAACCACTTAGGCGCCCGCCTAGGCGACTAAGCGCTGAGCGCCAAGTCCGACGCTTAGAAGCGCCTAGCGTTTAATGTAACATTGGTTGACATACATAAAAATATATAGCATAGGTTTAAATGACTGTACTAGTTCTAGTCTTCTCTTTAAGACCCATACTAGATATTTTTTGTAAGCCTCTTTGTTTTTGTTTCATAATTACAACTGTATCTTATTTCCCTTTCTTATTATGTGAAAAGTCTCCAAGCCATAGGACGTGCGTCCAAGTGTTGTATTGTGATTATGGGTCTGACGAGATTGAATTTTGTAAAATGGAATGTCATGCTATCATTTGCTCATGTATTTACCATTGAGAGAAGGTATTTACTCTCCCACAATTGATACTATTGATTCCAAAACACTTAACACAGGAAAATTTAGGCATGATAAACTAGGTTTGGCCTGAATAAAATTTGCCTCGGAGGACCAATAGTCAGAACTAGTTATACAATAAGAGCGCCAGCCTTCATATGGCAATGCTGTTTGTTAGTTCCTCGGGCAAAATAAAGTGAGGGTGACGAGGATTCATAGATCCAAAGGACTGAGAGGCTGTGAAGCCAACATTTAGGCTGCAAGAATATACCTTTACGCTTAAACATTATCAATGAGACCAACATGTGTTTCATTAAGCTATTGAAATATGAATAATAAATGTTTAGTGCAGGCCAATTAGGAATCTCTAGGGTTAATACAATATGTTGAAGTATGGAGCAAACATGTAAGAATGAAGACGGGGATTTACCCATTCACTCCGTCCAGTTATTTTATACGGATACGTTGGTTTGCAACATGCAAACAACCAAACATTAGCTGCCAGTATTTTTGCATAACCAAAACAAATTTGGAGCTAGTTCCAGTAACCTTTAAAACATATTCAGAAAAGGATACCACTGCGAGAGAGTAATTTAGTGCATTGACTGACACAATGGATGAATACCATTGAACATACACCTTAGATTTCCCAAAACTGGAAAACTCAATCCATACAAGTTTTAACACGTGAGACACAAAACTCAAGATTGGTTGGCCCTAAACCCTTTCACACGATAAACCATTAAAAGGAAATGTAACTATTTAAGATCAGATATTTAAATTTTACTCAGGATTCAAACATTTTATATGTAAAACAATCGGAGTCCCATCCTACACTTTTAATGGAGATTTCACCATTGACAAACTCTTAAAGACTAATAGATTATACACTCTTTTATTTTTGTCATATCCTAGAATTGAAGATTCAATAGAGATTTCACCATTGACAAACTCTTGAAGACTAATAGATTATACACTCTTTTATTTTTGTCATATCCTAGAATTGAAGATTTAATACAAAATTAGAACCAAAGGCAATTTTCTTTGGAATCTCCATCTCGATATTTTGAATAAGAATTTCAAGCTTCTCAACTGATAAGGGAAGCATAGTTTCAAATCTTTGAGACTTCATAAAATGAAAATAAGGTGATAACTTTCTACCTGTTCTCTCCAGGTCTCAATAAAAAGATGAAAAAAAAGATGAAAGCAGGATGCAACACATTATTTCTCAGCTATAGATAAAAGTGTGCCCATGACAGGAGGAATTGTAAAATGTAAGTACTGACCAAATGCAAAAGGCAAAAAGCATTGCGATGAAGAATGAGAAGTTTTAAAACATCCTGATGCTCTTTGGCAATTAAGATCGTGTTTACCTTTATTAAAAACTTTGAAAGACACAACACAGGACTCAGTTTCTATCAGCAACCAATCTTATAATGCTTATTCAAAGTACCTGAGCTAGGCATTTATCTCCAAATGTTCTAGTGGAGATCCATTCTTCTAATAACGCCTGCATCAGAAAATGGTTAAACATAATCAAAATTAATATACATGATGCACAATTAAAAGTTAAACCATGCATGAGTACTGATCCTATCATCTTCAGAAGTGTTTATCCTAGCTTGAAAACAAGGACCAAGGAAACCAATAAGAACTGGTGGCTGAGGGACAGGTCAGACAGAATAGAGAAGTTTTTTAAGTGTGTTTATAAATGAATGTGACCCATAGCAAATCCATCATCCTTCCCCTTCTTCTGTGCTTCAACTATAAATAGCACAGTTTTCAAAATGGCAAGGTCCACAGAAATGAATTGCTCCAGCACGAGTTTTGTGAACTACAGGTGTGAAGAGGATTGATATCTTAAAATTTTCAAATTTCGGTGGAAGCAGAAATTGGTCTAAAAAATTATGTGGAATTTCAAGTTAGTTAGCAAGGCTATTTAGAGCGAGCATCTTGGCAAGCTGTCATCACAAATATAAGAAAGACTGAAATTGGTGGATGAGATGATGATTATGAGTAAGGATATAACTCGGAATTTTAAATCAAGAAACTAAATAAAAGGAATGATTAAAGACAAAATAAAATAAAGCAGACCTTGTGATCAAACTCGGCCATCTTCAAAACAATAGGTATAACTATCGGTTCTGAAGCAGCGTTCGACTTCGTCACAGGGTTGGTCTTTTGCAGATCTGAATCTTTTCTGGCCTTCTCCGGGAATTCACACAAAGTATTACTAAGGAAAAATGCATTGAAGTGCATGATATGCATATTACAAGGATTGGTATAATTTGGAAAATAACTTGGGGAAAATTCAAAATGAAAAAAACTTTGGAACACAAACTCGATGTTTTAATCTCGCAAACTCCTTTTTAGAAAATGCTTCAGGAGGAACAGAAGGTACAACTTGCTCCATGTTAAGACAGTTTATAAGAATGTACAGAAGAAATATACAAGATGGCGTAGGACAACCTTGACCCTCTGAAATGTTTCCTGAAAGATCAATATGTTCTGGGGACTTTGCATCCTCCAAAATTTGCAGATCAGAGGTCCCTCCCTTAACTCCTTTGACTTCGTGGCAGCACTTTTTAGTTTCATCTTGAGTACTTTCAGAATACAACCTCACACTTACAGAAGAATTTTCAAATTTCTCTTCAGCTTGTGAAGGATCAACCCCTAAGTTCCCCGAGGTTGCTGTGCCATTTTCGCTTTGTGTATCAGTTCTCTCTTTATTCTCTTCATCCATCAAATAGATGCTTGGATCCAAGTGAATTCCCTGATAAATGCATATATCAGATTTTGTGAGTATTTTGCAACAATGAAATTTTAAATAGAACTAACAAACAAGAAAGATTTATCACGAGCTAAATATTACTCAATGCATGTAAAAAGGTGAGCATGCTCTTATGTTATTAGACATCTTTGCATAAAGGGTAAATCGTAAGAGTTATATTAATGTTGCCACTTCATATAAGAAAATGATGTATTTCTCTGGGGAATATAATCAAAATATGGTATAAAATATTTTTAAGAATTCCTGCATCATGCAAGAATTTAATTTGTTAAACATGCCTATAATTAATATGTAAGAAAAGAGTTCAGAAGCCAACAATTAAATTTAGAAATTGTTACTGAAAATTGTATATAAAAATACATAATACAAGAGGACATATGGCATTGCATACAATATAGCAAGAATGCTAGACAATTAAGAAACAACAATGCAAAAGAGTGAGTACAGCAAAAGTGAGAATGTTAAGATGAATGTGTAGATATATATTGTGAGGCAGGATAAGATATAAGCATAATTTGTAGGAACTAGAGACAAAGGAAGAGAGAGCTGCAAGACTGCAACGAAGACTAAAAATTGCATCAATTAGGAGAAGCAATAAGATTATTATTAATGGAGCGAGGACGAGCTATATACATAAGGGAACTTGGCTGGAAGCATATGATAGTGATTAACATACTAGAAGAGATAGCTACAAGATTGAATGGAAGAATGATTCATGTAGCTGAGCCCAAAATTTTGGATAAAAGCTTTGTTGTTGTTGTTTTATGTAATATAACCATGTAGTATCTTGTACAATCTATAATACACTTAAAAAGGTCCAACTGAAAAGGTCAAAGATTAAATATTGTAGAAATTGAGTGGTTGAAGGAATTTTCTTTTTTACATCAAGCACAGAAGTTATGGAGTAAGGTTATACTTGGAAAATCCATCCAATTTTGTTTGAGATGAGAGTCCTCCAAGCTGTATATATGTTCCTTGAGAATCATTACAATCCACTTATTTTGTTTGGATATCACATTAACTCTTGTAAATGTTTTTTTTTTTTTTTGAGAATGTAGAGAGATACTTTGCATTAGAGAAAAAGAGGCCCCAAGCTCCATTTTATAACCCAAGAATTGGGCAACTTTTTGGATTATTAACCTTGATTATAGTAACGTTCATATTTTAACGGATCTTTCAACAAGATGCGGTAAACAATCAACAATACTTTCTAATACGAAAAGGCATGCAACATGGTAACGTAATTTATGAACTTATCCAAAATATTACACTAGGATAAAACATCAGTAACTAACAAATTTTCATGCTTAAATTATTACAATTGCACTGTACTTAAAGTAAATGAATAAGACAACTCATAAAGTCCTTAATTATGAAGTGATTAGTACATAACCATCTTTAAATAGTAATTTAAGACGAATTCTAGAACACCTGCTAGTGGTGTACCACTTTGCGGAAAAAACACAAACATAGAATATCTTTGAAAACATCATTCAGGACAGGCACTAAATCTTGAGTAACCTTAAAAGAGGAAAAAGAAAAAAGAAAAATAAAGTATTGAAATAAAAGAAATAGAAATGAAAAATGTTTTTAAAACGCAAAGCACTCCACTAAAAGTAGACAAAGTTAGCAAATTTTATTTTTCTAAACCTTCATACAGAGCATTTGTCAGTCAACAGATAATACAGTCAAATATCTACAAACATTCTATCACATAAGTTGACTGCCAGCAAAAACTCAAACAACAGTCCAAAAAAATGACTGACTTAATATATACAGATGTCAGCCATCATGTTTCATTATGAAATACTGGCATAGGTAGGTTTGAGGTAATGATAAAATAAAATGAAAGCTACTGGAAAGAAGAAAGACAACAACGTAAGAATCCATGCACTAAGGTATGATGAAAACAACATTTCAATAGCATGCATGCTGGGCTACTCTTTGTCGTTAATGGCCTAATATACTATGGTGAGTAGTTATCTAACAGGAATTGCTGTATGATATAGCAACCAAGAAACAACATAATCAATTTACCATGTAATGGTAGAAAAACATGTTAGCATGAGTTACACATATAAGAGGTTATCAAAATATTTTCTTAGATGACATCTACATGATAGGAAAACATGTTAGCATGAGTTACACATATAAGAGGTTATCATAATATTTTATTAGATGACTTCTCCTTCAGCTAGAGGGTACTCTTCTTGGATCTACAAAGCAATAGATCCTCAATAAACACTTCATCCATATGCAAAGTTTGTAATTTGAGCTTTGCTCTATTGAGAATATCAAGTTTAACTCATGATACGAACATAATCTAAATTCTACATTGATAACTAAGAAGACATAGAGTTACCTAATATTAGAAGCTGAAAAGACTTGGAAAGAAACAGTCCTTGAGAGAGGAAAAAGAAAATTGGGAACCAACTAACGAGGAAAACTTATTGATGTTATATCCTTGATAATATCCATGAAGAGAAGAGTTAAAAATAAGAATTGCAAAGTGCCTGATGTCGTTCTATTAATGGTGGTGACTAAGAAAGGGAAGTAGAGGATTTTACAATTCAATTCATTTCTCTTTTTCCATTTTCCATCATTATCCAGTTGTTTGATTATGAATTTAGGATTTACATCTTATTCTACTGATAAATGGCAATGTTACTGCATATAACCTACTTAGATTAGCGCCATTGTGAAATTAAGGGGGAAAACAACAATAGCAAACCACAACAAGAAGAAGGGAGTAAATTGGCTTGCCCCTTCATGGTATTTGGGGAATACACAGATTCTGTAAGCAAGCAAACCATTATGATTCATTACTAGCTCTTCTAGAAATAAATAAAACTAACCTCAATTATGATAGGCTTCCCATCTTTCATTGCTTTCTTTAGGTCACCAGCCAAGCCTAGTACAATTGGAATTTAACATTTAGAAAAGTACAAACACATGGCTTTGACATAGAAAAAACTTGTATCAAATCTTCGAACATTTTGTGCCCCAAGAATCAACTTAAACATCTTGGCTTGATTACAGTAACAAATACAGACTATTATTACCGCATACAAAGTGAACTCTATATGGAAAAACAAAATCCCCTAGTTACCTTTCCGAACTATTCTGCATTCTCTGCAGAACTCTGTGATGAGTTCTTCAGATGAATTAAAATCTCGTGCCCAAACAGGAGTAGATGCTAAAGGAGCACTGTTCATACCACAATGATATAATAAGTTTATGGTTCTAGAAGAATATATGCAAGATTGCCGAATTGCCTAATGGAAGAAACTAGTTTGTGATCTGTAAGGAATTAAATAATTATGAAAGGGAATGTATAATATCGTTGAACTGCGGATACGAAACAGAATATGATAACAGTGGAATTAAGCCAAAAGAAGGTGCTAGATGTAGCTAGAATCAGAGAATCTAAATAGTCAAGATGGCTAGCAAATACTCATAAGGAAAACTAGAATGAGCTCCAGATGGGGAAAAACATTGCAATTAATTATGATACTGTCACCAAAATCTTTCAAATAACTCCCACAATGAGACCAAGTGAGACAATTTCCAAAAAGTCTACCCAAGCAAAATTAGTACAAGTAGATAGGGAAAAGGCAACGGTCGCAAACTTCCATTAATCCAAGTGAGAGTTCCTCTTTTTTTCTTTTTTTTATTGTAGCTTATTTAGGAAAAAGTCAACGGTTACTCACGAAGTCAACGGTTACTCACGAGTCTATCTCTTGGTAGCTTATCTAGTGAAATTGAATGCACCTCATACTTCATTACCTCCCCCCACCCCCACACCACCCCGGCCCAAATCCCAGAAAAATCACAAGTCTATCTCTTGGTAGTTTGTCTAGTGAAATTGCATTGCAACCTCATACCCATTTCCCCCCTCCCCCCAAAAAAACCAAAAAACATACTTTTTTAGTGTGTTTATAGAGAACTTTTTTTTTTTTGAGGTTCGTTCTCAAACTATGATTCATCAAAACTTTATGGTGAGTAATCATATAGATGATGTGCTACATTCATTTTGATTCACACCTCTAAAAAATAATAAATTAGTGATTTGAAAACTCTTCCCGTTTATGGCTTTGACATGAGTCTTATTTAGCCATAAAAAATTATATCAATTGGTACAGTAAAACACGTTTCGAATCACTTGACTTATCATCTTTAGACAGTTTAAATATTTATAAATCTAGAAAAACAAAGAGGTTATCGACTAAATGGTCCTCTATAAAGTTCATGCAAACATTTGCTTGAGAATCGGTTTCAAAGTATGTATACATGCATGTATTACGTATATATAGGAAAGGGATCTAATGTAAAGGACTCAAGCACATATCTACATGGTGTGCGGGGTGGGCAGCTGCACCCCTAATTTTTTTATTTTTATCATTTTACCCCATGCAAGATTTCAGTTTGTCCCCCACCCTTAAAATCAAGTAATTTTCACTCCCAGCGCCCCACCACCGCCCCCCACCCCGCACGAACCCCCAAACTCAATCCAACAGTCCAATAACCCGTTGGATTTAATTCATTTGTAACTTAACAGGACCAAGCACAAAACTAACTCAAACCCCGAGGTCTCTGGTCGTGTCTTCTTCCTTCTCCCTCATTCGATTGGTCACTGCCGCTTCTCCCGTGCTGCCGATTGACCACCTCTGGCCCTAAAACAAGAGGACTCATTCAGTCCTTTTCTAAGTTCTCTTCTCCTCCAAAATGTTTTCACTAGGTGAGTGACTCTGTCACTTTCTTTTCTTTCATTTATTTTTTATTTTTTATTTTTGTTTGGTTGATGAATGATGAATAAATGATGCTTTGGTTTGATACACCATAAAAGTAAAAAATGCACTTGCAACACTATGATGCTGATTATCTCTCTTTGACCTACAATTTACTTCTTATGTATTTGCCAAAAGTGAATTAGAAAAACATAATTGAATTTGAATTTTGTTGTGTTTCTTGACTTATAATTCATTATTCCCTAAGATTAGGCTTCATTAGTTCATTTGACAATGTACTTTATTTTTAGACTTTTGAGTCATATAAAATTAGTCATTGAGTAAATATAATTGTACTTTGATGTTGACTATCTTGCTAAATTTTTACAGTTATGGATAAATTCGTCAAGAGAGTCCCCAATGGAGCAAGAACAACCATCAACTACTCCAAATTTACACAACCTTGAGAATTTACAACCTAGTATAAAGCAAGACAACGGAGTAAACGTGAAAGATATTCCAGCCGATCCAGGGCTTCAACCAAGTATTTGAGTTTTATCGAAATAATTAAGATGATATTCAAAGAGCTTATTTGCAAAAGAGTCCATATCAATTGCTCCAACATAAATTTCCCAAAAAAAATAAAACAGTTTCCAGCATTCCAATCTCAGTTGGCTCGCTGAATTTGGAAATTGGCTTGAGTATAGCATATCAAAAGATGTCGCATTTTGCTTGTGTTGCTGTCTTATGAAGCCTAATCTTGGAAAGTAAGGTGGTGATAGTTTTACCACCAATGGGTATTCAAATTGGAAGAGTTTAGTAAAGCATGTTAATTGTACACATAATGAAGTTTGACTAAATGTCAAGCTTAAATGAAGCAAAAGCAACACATTGACGTTGCTATTTCCAAACAACTAGTGTGCACCCCGTGCAAAGCATGCCCCCCTTTTCACTACAGTAATTCTGTTTTAAATACTACAATAATTTTTTAATACTACGGTAAAAATTTTTAGGTGCTATAGTAATTTCTGTAGTATTTACTGTAGCATGAATAGTGAATCTTTGGGTCCTTCTATAAGTATAGAGGACTAGATAAGATCAAGCCAAAGAAGATTATCATATTCACTTGATGATAATAATAGACTGTATTCGATTTCTCTTCCGTCAAGGTTTGGTTTTCCAAGACCATCATGAATCTGAGCACTCAAGTTTTAACAATCAACAAAGCTTTCTTAAGCTTATACATTTTGCTTCTAATCAAAATGTTGCTTTTAGTAATGTTTGAAATGAGCTTGTGGAAATCTCAAACTAACATCGCCTAGCGTTCAAAAGGATATTGTGAGTGCAACTACCAATGAAACTACTTAATTATTAGCAATGAACTTGGTTGCGATTTGTTTGCTATTTTAATTGATGAATTTCGTGATAAATCAATTAAAGAGCAAATGACTATTATGTTGCATTATGTGGATAAGAAAGAAGATGTCATTAAACGTTTTCTTAGGCATATTCATGTTTCCTCAATTGCAGCATTATCCCTCAATACAGCAATTGAGCATTTGCTTTCAAAACATGGACTAAGTTTATTAGGGGTGAGCACAAAACGGTGCAAACCAAATAAACCGACCGAAATTTGGTGGTTCGGTTCGGTTTGAAATTAGTTTAGTTCAATGCGGTTTATAAAAAAATATTCAATTCGAAACCAAACCGATCAAAATCCTTTAGCATAGCTGTATAGGTTACTAAGGCATAAACTAGCATTTGAACTCACAATCACATAGGCCTAATGTAATAGGTTATCCACTAATTCTAATCAAGCTAGATATCTATTTCCGCTCATAACCCAATATGCAACCAACTTATTAGTTAATTAACTAACTAATAGAGTATATCTAAATAACTAACGAATAGAGTATATCTAAAAAACTAAAACAAACCCTACAACTTACAAGTCTTCAACTCCCATCTCTTTCTTTTCCAATGCGGCGTGCCTCTTGCTCCCAATCACATACGTGACATCCTTCATCTTTACAACTTTGCTCCTCTAGTGGTCTCTAATTTCCTTTGTTATGGTCGAGCTACCTAGTTGACATCTATCTTCAACTTAAGCTTCACCGTCCGTGGAGGTATATAACACAAACCCGTAATTTTTTATTTTCTAAGTTTACTTAAATATTTAGTTTTTCATTCACAGAGATATAAGACCTTTTTTTAATATTTTCTGTCAATTTTAATTTTTATAAATAGTTGTGTGGTTTATATTTTAACCTGCATTAGTTTTAATTTAATTATTGCATTAAATTTATAGGTTTCACAAAAGAATATTAATGCTAAAGCTGCTCAAAAGGATGCTAATGTCTCTTCTCGAAAGATCCCATCTAAAAGGAAACAGATAAAAAAGATTGAATGTGTGGGATCATTTCACTACATTTAAGGATGAAAACGGCATCTTAAAAGCAAAATGTAAATACTATGAAAAAGAGTATTTTGCTGATGAGAAGAAAAATGGTATTACATCATTAAACAATCATATGGATACTTGTAAGAAGCACCCACACAATGTTGACACATGACAAAAATTGTTAAGCTTACAGTCGGACTTTGGACCTCAAAGGGAAGGTAGTTAGTTGACTAGATTCATGATGGAGCTATAAGAAAAGCTCCTAGTTACTTTAGAATCATTGATGAACTCCCATTTAAATTGGTAGAGGGACTAGGATTTTAGTATTTCATGTCTACTGCATGCCCTAGATTTCACATTCTATCTCGTTGGACAATTCAAATGGATTGCTATGAGATTTATCTTGAGGAGAAAAAGAATTTAAAAAACTTGTTAAAAGCAACAAGCGTTGTCTTACTGCTGACACACAGACATTCATTTAAAGTATTATTACATGTGTCTCACTGCACACTAGATAGATAGTGATTGGAAATTGAACAAAAAATTATAAATTTTTGCCCTATTTCCAGTCACAAGGGAGAGGACTTGGGACGAGCAGTAGAAAAGTGCTTAATTAATTCGGAAATTGAGAATGTTTTCACTGTCACAGTTGACAATGCTAGCTCAAATGATACAATGATTACATACTTGAAGAAAAGAATTAACAACTAGGGAGGCACAACGTTAGGGGGAAGTATCTTCACATGCAACGCATTACTTATATTATAAATCTTGTAGTTAATGATGGACTTAAAGAGTTAGGAGACTTGGTTGCTCGTGTTCGTTCAACCATTAGATATGTAAGGCAATCACCATCAATACTATCTAAATTTAAACATTGCATTGAACTAGAGAAACCTGAATTTAGTACATCTTTATGCGTTGATGTGTACCAAATGGAATTCCACGTTTTTCATGTTACACATTGCCAAGTATGAAAAAGCTTTTGAGAGCTATGGTGATGAAGATTCTTTCTTTAGATATGAACTAAATTGTGGGCATGGAAATCATAGAATGCCGATGGAGGATGATTGAATTTAGTACATCTTTATGCGTTGATGTGTACCAAATGGAATTCCACGTTTTTCATGTTACACATTGCCAAGTATGAAAAAGCTTTTGAGAGCTATGGTGATGAAGATTCTTTCTTTAGATATGAACTAAATTGTGGGCATGGAAATCATAGAATGCCGATGGAGGATGATTGGGCTAATGTAAGAAGGTTGTGCAGTTTACTTGATGTATCTAGTTCTTATGTGTCCAATAATTGCTTACTTCAAGAGGTTGGTAATGTTGCTTATGATTTAAACAACTGAAAATCTAGTGAAGATTTATCTTATGTCACAATTGCCAATAGAATGCAAGAGAAATACGATAAATGTTGGGGAAGCTGGGAGAAGATGAACATACTAATTTATATCACAGCTCTTCTTAATCCCTGAAACAAGGAAGACTTTGTGACCTTTATGATTGAGCTTACACATGGTGAGCATGAAAGCAACGAGAATGTCAAATTTATCAAAGATGCAGCATCTACATTGTATAATGAGTACAAAGATAAATATGACGCTCAAATAGGTGCAAGTGGGAAATCAAGTTGTGTTTCTTTAAATAATATTGATAATGATAATGCAAAATCAGGTAACAGATGTAAGAAGTTGGTTTAAGAGATTGAAAGCTGCAAAGGAACGTACATAAACTATATCAAAGTTAGAAAGACTTCTAAGCGAAGACATTGAAGCTGATGAAAGTAATTTTGATATTCTAGCTTATTGGAAAGTAAATAGTGCAAGATTTCCAATCCTCTCGAATGTTTCATGATGTATTGGATGTTCTTATCTCTACGGTGGCATCTGAGTCCGCATTTAGTAATGATAATTGCAACATCAGACTTTGTTTAAACTAGCAAGTATGCATTTTTTATTTCATTAGTAAAAATAAATTATTAATGAAAATACTCATTTTTGTTTATCTATCACATTGCCGGCAAAATATGATGCGATATAGTCGATAAAGTGTATTGAGTGCATTTCCATTAGGTACTATAGTTTAATAATTTATATTTTTATTGTCAAATAAATAGGTACTTGTCATTAATTTTCTGGATCCACCCCTGAAAGAACCCCTCTTGGCACTTATGGATTATAAAGCCATGGGAAGAGATGGTGTACTTTCAAGATGTGTTTCATGCATTTTTTTAAGGCGGCAGGGAGTGGAGTTAGTCGGGGCTTTGGATAGTAATACTTTAGTTAAGCATTCTTCACAGTAAGAATAATGGTAAAGGGAATTATTAGATACTTACTCTGTGGATGTGCGTAGTAATTCGTACACCATGTCTGTCTGTATAAAAAGGTCAAAGTAGGCATTACTGTAATTCTAGGAAAAGCATGTTCTAATTTAGTAATTGACGTGTAAAACGTGGTTTACCTGTAAAACATTAGGTAAGTTGAGGCGTTGAGCAAGTTGAGTAGCAATTGTTGACTTACCAGCACATGCAGTTCCACATACCAAAATAACCAGTGGCACTCTTTGGTGATGAAATCTAATTAGTATTAAACAAAACAACCATTAGAACAAGTTGGATATTGGACAACATTGAAATCTTCCTTTCTTAAATGAATATATGCATAAACATTCATATGAAAAGACAAAACTATTTTAATATTGATTGAAGCAATTTAAGGAAATATTGACTAAAACAATTTGATAATTTTTATATCAATTAAGCTTTCAATGAGCTGGAGCAAAGCCGAGAGCTTCTAAAGCCCATCTCTAATCAAGAGCCTTGAGAAGCAAAGGAACGATTTCAAGGAATCATATTGCTATTGTATTTGATAGTTTGTTACCATTCTTGGACTCATATTGCTCGTACATCACATTTTATGAACCCCAAACAAGTTCATATACAATTGTTCTTCTTCATATCCCCGTCCTTTTCTCGTATTAAAGTTTAATCCCTTCAAGAGATATTGTACGTCAAAGTACCTTTTGTCTAAATCCTAACAACTTTCCCATGCACCTTTCGTAGTTTATTCCTTTTCTTCCTCCTTTTTTCTTTTCTCAGTACTGTATCAATTTGTAGAAATTCTTCAAAACAGTGAATTACAGTTTTTCCATGTCTGAGAATTTAACCTTCAATCCATAATTTTTATGTGCATGGTGCATTAATTATTTAAGCAAGCACCAGAAAGATGAGAGAAACATAATGATCTGTCAAGAAGGCCATTGCACTGTCATAAGGAAAAGGGTACAAGCAACATTATCTGCTGCTAAAAGATTGTGTCCAAACACTTAGAGGGAGGGAGGGAGGAAAAAAGGTCACCTGGTCATCATTTTATAACGATTTATGTATTCTTCTCCATAGCCTCGTCTCTCCATAAGCTGCAAGAGGAGTCTACAAATAAGTATGTAATAAAATAATGCTAACTATCTTATAATTATCAATTCATTGACATAACGACGACCACTTTATAGCTTGATGCATATTTTGACTGATCTCATCTTTTTTGCAACATTTTAATCTTAACCACCAGGACTTGATCAACCACTACAATATCTGATTTCGATCAAATTCATTGTGCCCAGGTATCTAGCAAAATTTCCAAGAAATTTCCACCCAAGCAAGAGTTTATCAATAGAACTCCTAAACAATGATAATGGGTCATGGCTTGGATTGACCCATAAAGTTTGCCCCACATATATGGGATAAAGATTGTCTGTTAAGAAGGTTATGGTTAAATGCAGCAAAATATTCAGATAAATTAACAGCATTTTAAATCCCATGGTCCATTCTAACTGGAAATGTCAATATTCTCTTGGTGTTAACTGAGGTAAAGCAATGTTCTTGTCTACCAACAAATAGGCTATCTAGGTCTTATAGCACACTGTTCTATTGATGATTGCTTGCATCAACACATTAAACGCAAGACCAACTAACCAGTTGCTTATAGACATCTAATCATCCTACAGCATTCCCGATTTGAACTGGCATTCCATGGTTAAACTAATTTGGTGGAGAAAAGGTGGAGATAACAATAATGCTGAAACATTAGAAGGTGTCCACTGCAGATCATTATTATGGTACCTAGAAGAAATGAAAAGATTACAAGATTATTTCCAAATTTCCAAAGTCATTAGACTAATTGGTCAGAAGCAGATGGTAGTCCTGTATTCCCAGATGCAAACATTGTTTGCTTACATGCTCAGCAGTAAGATATAAAAAAGATTACTGGTGAAGGTGCTGAACTGCTAATATCTGTCTGAATTCTTAAGACATTCTTATATAAGTAAAGAGAAGACACATAAAATTTCTTCAAAGAATAATAAGTAAGAAAGGATATAAAATATTTGTGCCGCAACAAATAGGTAAGGTTTCCTGGTTTTCATGCAAACAGTATAACCGACAGGCGACAGTAAATGTGTAAGAAAAGATGCCAGTTGACATTTTAATTTATTTGCATTTCTCATCCTCCCTCCACTCTCAGGCCCCTAACTTTATCTAAAGTTGAAAGCAATAACCTATGACAAGTCAATCGTCTTTTCCCTTATTCCAGACTTCATGTAATATAATAAAAATGCAAAAGCTTAAGCTGCATGACTAGTAAATGTAGCTTTCTATACCCAATAACAAATCTGCAAACATGGAAAGCTCCTATTGCTCATTATTTCCCAAGCTAAGCATCCAACATCGAAGTAGAGGTTGATGTCAAGTTGGCAGCAGGTCATCAAATTTGTCTAGTCTTTCATGGGGACTTGTACTGCATAACCATCCTTATTCTTACTCCTACCAGAAGAGACCAATGGTCATCATATCCACCCACAAAGACCCACTACCGCCATCCACCCAACACCCACCACTCCAAAGAAAAAGGAAAAAAAGGAAAGAAAGAAAAAGTCAACTTAAGCTGGCTGGAAATACACATGCACAGGAGAGTAGACAACCTAAGTTTTTGGAAGAGACATACAAGAAGACGTATCTGCACAAATACACATGCACAGGAGAGTAGACAACCTAAGTTTTTGGAAGAGACATACAAGAAGACGTATCTGCACAAATAGGCAATAGATAGGTAAAGTTAAATAGAAGTTTTTGGAAGAGACATACAAGAAGACGTATCTGCACAAATAGGCAATAGATAGGTAAAGTTAAATAGAACAATTAGGAAGAACCAACAGCCTGAAGAAAAAGCTGGAATACTGTTTCTTTTCAGAACTTGTTTTTGGTAGTAACACACCTTAAACAGATTAGCTTCCAAGTCAGCCTGTGAACTGCCAAAAAGATAAAAGAACACTATAGTTAATCACTTCATTATCAGCGAGGAATATATTCATACAGTTGAAACTAGATTACAACAACTCAACAGAGAGGAGCAACAAGGAGGTTGGAGAAGTGATAAGATATAATCCATTTAAGTTATTCTACAGGCAAGCTCCTAAGCTGCATTAGGTACAAAAATCTCCATGACGAGAAGCTTCAACTAGACAAGTCTCAAACTCACTTTTAAGAAGCCTATCTGAAACTATACAATTATCTAATTTTTTCACAGTTCATCCGTTTTTACCATAAAGCGGGAATGAGAAAATTCCACAAGGTGTTGATGAAGCTGTGAGCATATCGGCACATCGACATTACATTAACAAAATGCTATAACATATATGAAACATATATCTTCGCTAAAGTGAAGATATGGCTGAGAATACAATTCAAGCAACAAGGAAAAGGGTGAGTTGAGTGCAGATAACATACACATCGAGCAGGCTGTTGTCTATAAGCAGCTTCTTCAGTTCCAATGCAATTTTGATCGCAACGTGATTCGGAATCTAAAATAACCAGTTCAAGGGCAGTTGGTCAATGAGCACACGAATGCATCTTTCTTTAGAAAACAAATTTAAAAAATAAAAATAAAAAAAGAGCATGATACCTTTGTAACAGTGAGCATCCTGCTGAGGAGAAACCTAGAAAGGACATAGTAATGATCCGCATTGTCCCCGAGCCAAACCTTGACCTAAATCGAAACCCCTGGTGATGATCTCACTGACCCTAACGAAATAAATAAATGGAAGCATAAATCAAAAATAAAGGAAATCACTGACCTTAACGAAATCGTATTTGGAGGAGGCGTTTCGGCTGGAGGATCGTTGGATTGAAGAGGAGGAAGAGGAGGAGGAAGAATCGGCCTTTTTCTTGTTCTCGTCGGATTCCTTGCCTTTGCCCGCGTGATCGCTGACGATGATTTCACTGTCGGTGATCGCCGTCATCGCAACAGCCGTTAGGTTCGGTGATTGAGTTGGGATGATGAAGAATTCCGAGTTCGCAACGAAAATTTTCGAGGTTTCTGGAGATTTAATCGGCAAAATTTTCGGTTTTTTTTCCTGAGTTCTCGATGAGAGGGCAGAAAATTTGGAGACGAAGGTTGAGGAAATCGGCAGAGACAAGAACAAGCGCAAGATTGACACACGTGGCTTATTTGAATAAGGTTCTACAGCGATTCTACGTTAGCATGGATACGAAGCCAGTTGGTGTACCTTTGGGAGCCCATTTGAAGCTTTCAGCTAGCCTTTCACCGAAGTCAGTTGATGACAAAGACTCCATATGCGAGCGTAGTTGGGAGCTTGATGTACGCGATGGTATGTACGAGGCCGGATTTGTCATAGGCGGTGAGCATGGTGTCGAGATACATGCACGATCCAGGAGTGGGTCATTGGGACGCCGTGAGATGGATTTTAAGGTACATTCAAGGTACGCTCAATGTTGGTTTGGTTTATGAGCGGAACACTACAGGTGGGCAGTTGTGCATTGGATATGTTGATTCGGATTATGCCGGCGATTTGGATAAGCGCTGGTCTACTACGGGATATGTGTTTACTTTGACCCGTACGCCGGTGTGTTGGAGATGCACCTTACAGTCTACGGTGGCTTTGTCTACGATGGAGGCAGAGTATATGGCGGTTACGGAGGCTGTGAAGGAGGCTATTTGGCTTCGAGGTCTTTTGGAGGAACTTGGTATATCGCAGCGGTCCGTCACCATTCATTGTGATAGCATGAGTGCTATCTATTTGGCGAAGAATCAGGTTTTTCATACGCGGACGAAGCACATTGATGTTCGTTATCACTTCGTTCGAGATGTTCTTGAAGATGGCGATGTGGAGATTGTGAAAGTCCACACAAAGGATAATCCGGCGGATATGCTCACTAAGGTGGTTCCGAGCAACAAGTTTGATCAACAGACTCCACCACACCCTGGTGTGGTGTCTGCCATGGGTGTGGTAGAATCTATCCTGCACCACACCCTTTACCACACCCACGGTGCAGGGTGTGGCAGAATCTGTCCTGCACCACACCCTCTGCCACACCCATGGTGCAGGGTGTGGCAGACTCGTTTTTAGAATCCTCCTTTGTTTGGGGATCCTCCTTTGTTTGGGATTGTGTTTTATTATAAATAGGACCACGTTTTTTAGGGTTTCTTAAGGAGAGAAAATGAGAGAATTAGCATTGTTTTGAGCACTTTGAGAGGGAGATATTGTGAGGGAGTTGAGAGCTTTGGTTAGGGTTATATTTGAGTGATTTTATGAGTTGTAACCCATTGTATTTCTCCTCCATATAGTGAAATCTCCCAATCCTCTCCCCGTGGACGTAGGCAATTGCCGAACCACGTATATCTCTGTGTTTGGTTTGATTTGTCGTAATTGGCTTGGTTTGTGCAAGTGTGTGGCTTTCTTCTTCCGTAATCTCAAGTTTGTTGTGTGTACGTGCAACGCTTCCGCATAGGTGTGCGACAAATGCTAGATAATTCGCCTGATGCTGCAACTAATGCAAGTTGTAAGCGGTGGGCAAAGCAATGAACATAGTATGCATATGGACATTCTTGCAAAAATAAACTTTGTAACCCACTCCATGCACCTCGCATATTGCTAGCCACATCATAACCTTGTCCTCTTATATTCTGTACAAGCAATCCATTACGATCAAGTATGAGTGAATACATCTTTTTGAAAGTTTGTACGGTAGTATCTTCAACCCCTATTACATCAAAAAACCTCTCTCTAATAAAACCATCTGCATCAACAAATCTTAACACGATAGCCATTTGCTCACAATTGGATTCATCTCGAGATTCATCAACTAAAATACAAAACTTAAAGTCACCAATTTCTTCACAAATCTTTTTCCTCACCAAGTCACCATTCATCAACTAAAATACAAAACTTAAAGTCACCAATTTCTTCACAAATCTTTTTCCTCACCAAGTCACTCATAATTTCCATAATATGATTTTGAACCATCGGTGAAGTATAACTAGCATTCCCGGGAGAATTTTCTAAGATAACCTCTGCAACTTGCACATTAAGAGTTGCACTATATTTGAGCAATTCAGTAAAGTTTCCACGATTTGCTGAATCAAGAGATTTGACATGCCCTCGAAGAGCGATTTTTCTTTATTTCAGCTTCATTTTGTAAGGTCAAATGTTTCTTAATGTTTTGAGATGACTTTTTCAAAGCATCAAGCACTAAAACATTTTTTTGAATGTATTGATCCTGTTTCTCCTTCATGCACTCGAAAATGACTATCTTTTCCTCCAGCTCTCTTCCAACTATTAAATCCTTTCAAAGTCCAAGCTTCTTGTTTATGTTGTTGGGAGGAATTGCTCACAAAAAGAAAACAAGGAAAGCAATAGACACGGTCAGTTGTTTCAGAATATTCTAACCAAGCATAAGTCTTGAACCAATCATATCGAAAGCTACGTCCATCTTCATTTATCGCAGGTTTGGTTGGCATGGCCCTATTGCTATGTAACGACGTCGAACCTCATCTTGGTTTTTATATGGATATTTCCATATTGCTTGACGTAATCCTGGATCATAAGATACGATATCCTTGATCTTTTGAAATTTAGGAGGATGTTGCTCTTCTTTATTATCATCAACTGTTGGCTCCGTATGCGGTACCTTGCTTGAGGCTCCAATAATGTCTTTTTTAGAATAGAATAAAAATAAAGTTTTCATTCCCTTTCTAGACATCTTAGCTTCAAATTTTAATAGATTGTGATTAGGATATTAAAAGATTACATGCATTAAGAAGCACATTAAAAGATTATGATTAGGATATCGAAATTGCTAATGACTACCTAGATAACATCTTAGTCTATAAACTAAAATAATTAACAGAACTAACAGAGAGAGAACTAACAGGCACAAACAGAACTAACAATTCTATTTCATTCATGATGTGATTCTAAAATAACAGAACTAACAATTCTATTCTATAAACTAAAATAATTAACAAAACTAACAGAGAGAGAACTAACAGGCACAAACAGAACTAACTAACAGGAAGGGAGACAGAACTAACAGACAAGAAGACAGAACTAACAGGAAAGAAGATAAAACCAACCATCTACGCCACAGAACTAACTGTCTGCGCCACAGAACTAACAAGAGGGTGAGGGAGCTGGAGGAGGGCGTACCAGTTGAGGGGGTTGTTGACGCAGCGCTGGGAGGCGAGGAGGACGTCGGCGAGTCGGCGACAGTGAGGATTTGATTGGGGCGATCGTCGGAGAGCTTGGGATCGGCGTCGAGGCTCGAGCGATCGAGGGATTGCTCTAGGAGGCGATGAGGACATCTCGGGGACTCGGGGCGGTCGTCGGAGAGCTTGGGATCGGCGTCGAGCGATCGAGGGCTTGCTTGGCGAAGCGATTGGATGTTGGATCAAACCAGGGCCAGGGGCACGGGTGAGACTGTGAGCGAGGACTCAGAGCTTGACCAAGATCTCCGCCATTGAAACCCTAGGCCTGGGTTTTTTTTGGTCGTCCCCCTTTTCTGTTCTCTGTTCGCTTCGAAATATGGGGGGAGAAATAAAAGGGGTGGGGGCGTGGGGGGATGCGCGGCCAGAGGGGTTACGGATATAAAAAAAAATTCTTGCCCTGGGCAGCTGCCAAGCAAGCTCTACACAGCTACGCCCCTGCTCATGGGATGAAGAGGAGCCACCTACTTATATGGTTTTTCACATTCTTGTCCTGGGCAACTGCCTAGGGCAAGCTTTTATTGGCTACGTCCCTGCATGTAGATAGCAAAAGCGAATAATAGCTTGATGTCGGACGTATTTTGTCTTAATTTATATCCACCACGGCCTCACTGGTAGTGATGGATCATATTCACGTACGTACATTTTCGAATTATATCATGAGAAGCTTAACCAAGAGATTTGGTCTCTAGTTGGAATTTCAAAGTTAAGCTTACCATATTTTTCAGCCTCCAATCTGAGATATTTTTCAGCCCCATGTGTTAACGAAACAAACAAATTTTTGTAAAGTGTTGACAACTCTATAACATCCACTCTTTCACGCTCAGTATATTTATGGGTTTTCCAAAGTGTTGCGGATTTTATTAAGAAGTATAGGAAGAGGCCACCTTTACACAATAATAATAATAATTTATGCCTACAGAATCTCCTGTTGCAAATTAAGTGCAAAGGTGGCCCTCTTTTACAATTTTATTTATTTAAATTAACTGATCGAACAATCACTTTCGTGTATGCTGCATACAGCCTTGGGTTTCTAATGTGTCATTTGCAGATGTATATAATTTTATCAAACAAGATTTTTCTGAAGCTAGTAGTGGTTAATTTCGTCTGAAAAAAATAAAAAAAATAAAAACATGTCGTGCGCAGATTGTTTGAACATTTATTACTTATTTTATCTACTTTTATAGATATTTATTTCAAAATATTCATTTAAGCATTTAGTAAAAATAGTTGTACCTAGGATTCTAGACGCATTATAACTCTTCAAACAAATCTAATTAATTTGGTCTTTAAATCAACTCGACCTTGAGCTTTAGTGCAGGATGAAAATGATGATTCCTTAAGATTTTCTGAACGCATTATAACAAGGTCAATTTCCACATTATCTTGACCTCAATCTAGTATGTCAACATTTGGAATAAAAGGAAAATAGTTAAGATAGGACTAATTGAAATAAGATATGCCTTTTTAAATAAAAGTGATACCATTTTGTGCATCTGAGACAATCTTTCTTTTGTTCATTCTAATTTAACTTGCAATATTAACTTCCTATTTTGTATATGGTGACTTTATTGTGATAAACTTAGAACCATATTTTACTAGGGTATACATTAAAGCCAAACCAAATAGCTCCTTCACAATTTTTTTTGACAAGTGTCATCCCATCTAAACAATCCACTAATATTACAATCCTAGAAAAATATCTTAACATTTAATTTAAAAATCTCTTTATATAGTAAAATCTAATTTTTCATCAATCATCATATCTTTTGTACCTAATTCTAAATATCCCAAATATTCTCAAACAAATCCCGTTCCATAAAATCATTGAGGCGCTTCTTCTTGGAGAATATTTTTTTTGTTTTTATTCTACAACCCATTGAGGCGCTTTTACTCGGAGAAAAAGAATAAATTTTAGGTTTTTATCCTATAACCCTCAAGAATTTTTTTTTGGTAAATGAAAGATTTTATTCACAAACCAAAAACTATAGAGTTAAGTACATCAAATTACACAGATTTCATGGAATCTGGGAGCTAGAAACAATCAAAAACAAAAGTATAAAACATCAATTTTATGTTCTACAGGGAGAGGAATCAATCCCTGTCTTCATTTGGCAAAAGAGGATTGTTGAGGATGACTGTGTACATGCCAATTTTTATGTCACTTACAATCTGCTCAGTGGATCTGTTGTTCAAGTTGAAAATCTTCTCGTTTCGTTCTTTCCAAATGTTATATACCACTGCTGAAAGAGCCATTCTTTTCATTCTCAATTTGAAGCCTCTCACCCTTAATCTGTTACAGTACCAATCAAGAAGCAACCTCCAGTTACATGTCCTCCAATTAAACTTGAGCCAATTCATTACCTCATTCCAAACTATCATAGAAAAACTACATTCAAAAAACAGATGCATATGGCTTTCAGTATCTCTTTCACACATGGAGCAAAGATCTGATTGGATGATCCCTCTTCTGAGCAATCTATCCTTTGTGAGCAGCCTGTTTTGAATAGCCAACCACAAAGTAAAAGAGTGCTTAGGAAGATTTAAACTCTCCCAGACATTATCCGACCAAGGAACAGATACATTAAAGTTAACAGGAGATAAAAGTTTATAAAGACCAGAGAGATGAATCTTGGAGTGCTTGTAACAAGACCTGATGCATTGTATTAGATTATTAGTCCCCCCAAATTGAATTGCAGCCTTATCCCTTGCTTTTAATAACTGTTTTCATAACCAATAATCACCAGATTTAACTCTGACTTGCCAAATGTTTGAGGTTTTTAAATAGGTGCCATGAACCCACTTAATCCACAAAAGTTCTTTGTTAGAGTGCACATACCATAGAGTTCTCATAGCAGTAGCCAAGTTCCAAGTTGTGGCAGAAAAAATACCAAGGCCTCCTTGCATCTTCCCTGTGCAGATTTTATCCCATAATTCAAGCGGAGCTTTGAACCTATGATCAAATTTACCCCAAAGAAAATTCCTGCAGAGATCATCAATTTTTTGAAGAACTTTTGAAGGCAATATATAGCAGGAAGTCCAAAAAATTTGCACTCCAAGAATGAGACTTTTAATAATTTGCAGTCTTCCTGCATAGGAGAGGGCTCTGTGCTTCAATCAAACTTGAAATTGGTTTGAAATTTTCTTGAACAAGGGACTGCAATCTACATAAGACAGTCTTTTAGAAATCAGAGGTAATCTAAGATATTTGAATGGTAAGACCCCCTCAGGAAAACCAATAAGACTAAAAATATCATTCTTAATTCTGTCATCAACTCCACCATAAAAGATGGAACACTTTGTGAGATTTGCTTCAAGCCCAGAGATAGCACCAAATTTCCTGACATACTGGTAAATTTTCATGACAGAATAAACATCTCCCTTGCTAAATAATAACAGATCATCTGCAAAGATTAGACGGGATATCTTGAGTCTTTTGCATTAGGGTGGAATTTAAAATCTCTGTCATTGCTTAGCTTGCACAAATCCCTTGATAGATATTCCATACCAATGATAAACAAATAAGGGGAGAGAGGATCTCCTTGCCTCAACCCTTTACCTCCTTTGAAGTAACCATGATAAGAGCCATTAAGAGATATGGAGTATTTAGGAGATGTAATACAAGTCATAATCCAATCTACAAATACGTTGGGAAAACCCAAGCCTCTAAGCATTTTATCCAGAAAATCCCAACTAATTGTGTCAAAAGCCTTCCTAATATTAATATTAAGCATGGCTCTGGGAGACAGATGTTTTCTTCCATAGTTTTTAACTAGCTCATGAGCTAATAATATGTTGTTCTAAATTTGCCTTCCCTTAACAAAAGCACACTGAGCTTCATTAATGATAAACCTCATAACAGACTGTATTCTGTTAGCTAGAATTTTAGAGATGAACTTATAGATGCAATTGTAGCATGAAATAGGTCTAAAATCAGCAGGAGTTGTAGGGCATTGTATCTTGGGGATTAGAGTAATAGCTGTTGAATTGACAGTTCCCAATAGCTTGCCAGACTTGAAAAAATCCTTTGTAGCTTGTGTGGTTTATTCACCTATAATGGACCATGCAGATTTGTAGAAAGAAGCATTGAAACCATCAGGACCTGGTGCCTTATCATCAGGCATAGAAAAGATTACATTCCTGATCTCATCTTTTGTAACTGGCTTTGTTAATTACTAGCTTGAAGATCATTGAGACATGGGCCATTTTTAATTATATCAATAACAGGAGGATCTGTAGAAATTGATGATCCTAACAAGGACTTGTAGTAAGAAATTAGCTCTTGGAAAATCTTTTCACCCTCAGTAATTCTCTCACCATTGTTGTTGTACAGGACCATAACTCTATTTTTGTGCCTGTTGTTCTTGACAATAGAGTGGAAAAAGTTTGTGCACCTATCCCCTTGGAGATTCTAATTAATTCTAGCTTTTTGTTGGTAGAATGATAGCTCACATTCCAAAAGCTTATTGAAAGAAGAAATATAATCTTTCTCTTGACATATAAGAGCATCATTAAGAGGGTCTAATGATAAGGCCTTTTGAACATTGTCCAGATCTACTTTAGCTCTCAAAACCTGTTCACTGATATTGCTAAAGTGTCTTCTGTTTTTGAACATTGTCCAGATCTACTTTAGCTCTCAAAACCTGTTCACTGATATTGCTAAAGTGTCTTCTGTTAAGGTCCTTCAGAGCTATTTTCAATAGCTCTCAAAACCTGTTCACTGATATTGCTAAAGTGTCTTCTGTTAAGGTCCTTCAGAGCTATTTTCAAGAGCTTTAGCTTTGAACAAATAGAAAACATGGTGTGACCATCAATAGAAGTATTCCAGATAGAAGACACTGTAGGCAGATAGTTTGTATGTTTGATCCACATTTTAAAAAACCTAAAAGGCTTTTTACCATGCACTTGATCCTCAAAAATTGTAACAAGTGCAGGGGAATGATCAGAGAAGCTAGGTAAAAGGAATTCTGCTTGACTTGAATTATAAGTGTTAATCCATTGATCATTCACTAAAGCTCTATCCAGTCTGCTCAAAACTCTAGTAGCAGCATCTTATTTGTTATTCCAAGTAAAGAAGCAACCAATAGTTTTCAGATGAGTAAGCTGGCAATTGTCAATGAATTGATTAAAATCAAAAGTATCAGCTTCAGTTAGAGTTGTACCACCCAGTTTCTCATCATCAGTAATCATGTCATTAAAATCTCCACACAACAACCAAGGCAAATTACCTAAAATTTGCTGAATCTGAGAAAGATCAGTCCATAGCAACTTCCTAGCTTCAGCTTGATTGTATCCATAAACTGAGGAAATAATGCAATTAAGCCTATCATCCAGGGACTTGACAGCACAGGAAATATGTTGAACAGAAAAACAGATGATCTGGACATCTAATATGTTAGGATCCCACAGAATCATAACTCTGGCTTTATCTGAATTATTTGCATTTGAAAACCACTCCCAGTTAATATCAATCTTCTTAGCAATAGCTTGGACTTTACTCAGCTTTAACTTTGTTTCAAGAAGAGCTAGAAAAGAAAGATGATATTGCATAAGGTGTTTTTTAACCAAATGCTATTTAGGGGATTTGTTTAATCCCCTAACATTCCAAAAAGACAGGTTCATTGGTTTGTTCCCCCTACCAATAGTAGAGGGATCTAGAATTGATATCAAGTTTGTAAGTGGAGAAAAGGGGTTAACTCCTTTACTTTCAATAGTAGAGGGATCTAGAATTGATATCAAGTTTGTAAGTGGAGAAAAGGGGTTAACTCCTTTACTTTTGCTCCTATGAACTTGTGTCCAAGAGTTACCAGTGAGGATAGCTTCTTTTCCTTTGTTCATTTCCAAAACAGGCTGAACATGCACAACATGCACAGCACTGTTTGCAACACTAGCAGGAGCCACTTCTTCTAAAATTTTGTTTGAAGACAAATCCTCAACTCCAAGTTTCTCTGTAGGAGGATGCATACTATTACTGCCAGCAAGCTGATTTCCAACAGGAGGAATTATCTCATCAATTTGCTTCTCCAGGACTTCACCCACAGTCTGGCAGGAAGAAATACCAGATTGAGCCACATTATTCTTTTGCTTTGGGACCCATCTTTGTAAATGATAATGTCTTTTACAGAATTTAGTATCATGCCCAACATTTTTACAGTGATCACACCATCTTGGCTTTAGTTCATATATAACTTTTTGAGTATATTGTGAGCCATCGGGCCCTTGAATAGCTATATGATCTAGGAGTGGAGAGGGCATTTTGACTTTAACAAGTACTCTAGCATACGCCAGTCTTTTCATATTAGCAGTGAGCATATCAGTAGCTATAGGACGGCCTATAATGCTAGAAATTTTACTTATTCCCTTAGCATTCCACAGGTTTAATTTTAGCTCTGGTAGCTAAATCCATAATGGGTAGATGCAATCCTTTAACTTTTCAAAATCATCACCCACAGTCCAAGGCTTCAATAACATTGGTCGAGAACCAAAAAACCAGGGACCAGATAAAAGTATATTATTCATATCATCCTTATTTTTGAATTTAAAGAGAAATACTCCAGATTTGAGAAGGTTAATCTCAGGCAGAGCAAGTGGAGACCAGACTTTCTTGATGAAACCTTCCATTGCTTTAAATTTGACATTCAAATCCATTACCTGACCAACAAGGGAAAACTGCCAGATTTGAACCCCCTCATTCCATTCTTCATCATTAAAAGAAACCACATCCTTTGATTCAGGGGGGATATAATTCAGATCTAAACCACTGCCTTGCTTCCTGTTATCAGCAAAAAAAACCGACTCAGCTTCTTTTGGGATTCACATTTGGAACATCATTAAGAACCGGTGGTGGTATATTAGAGGTGTTCTCGTCCTGTCTATCAGATTCCAAGTTGATAACATTTCCCTGATTTTTAGAATTCAATGGAACAGTACCGATACCAAAGCTTAACAATGGAGAAGTACTATTACCAGAGTTCAAGATAGGATTCAAAGGAGGAGCAGAGGAGATATTAACAGATGAAGGATCTGGATTAAGAGGAGAATCCATTTCTAGATCTAGATCTAGATCTAGCTCATCAGCCCAAGATACCCTGGATGAAGTCCCCTCACTAGAAATGAGAGATTTACTCAGACTACGTACCTGAACCCCAGTTAGATGAGCTTCACACTGAGAGTTACATGAATCAAGAATATCAGCCATTGTTTTCTTCTTCTTTTCACCCTTTGGACCAGTGGAACCCATTATACCTGGAGAACATTCATCCTCATCATCAGATCTAAGCTGAAATTGCTTAGCAGGAGAGAGCAAACTTGAGTTAGATGCTCGGAGGCCAATGTTGAATATCTTTCTTCCATTATTCTTCTTCTTCTTCCCCATTAGACTTCGGCAGTGGCGCAGGTTAGCAGGAGAGAAATCGCCTGCTAAAATGAGCCATCAGAGCTGCCCCTTTGTCTCTTTTGAAATACTTTACCCTCAAGAATATTAATCATCATCATCTTCGAAAATTGAAGGTTAGAGAATGCCTGTCATCTAACTATCTACAAATTTAATTTTAGTATAGTACTCTATAAACCTTTTATTATATTGAATTTTTTATTTCAAAAAGTTATTTTTATTCATAATGCAATGCATATTTTGAATGAAATTTCCAGAATTAATTTATTGAATATATTAGAATAAAATATATTTCTTAACCTTTTAATTTTTTTAAAAAAATCTAAAAACACAATATATTATTTTTTCTAAAATTAGGATTTTTAGTCGAAATATATGAAATATTGATTTTTTAAATGTAATTTTAATTAATATTTCAAATTTAGATCCGTTCCTAATTTTCAAAATTTGCAATTTCTACCTTTTTGAAATATTATATTACTAATCTTATAAATTTTATTAGGATATTAGAAACTTTAAAAATTTTAAAAATCTAATTTTAATTATTTTTCAAATTTATCCAGTTCCTAATTCTAAAATATTATAATACTAATTTTAGGTTTTTCATTGGAATTTATGTATTTTTGACAATTATCTAAATTTAATACTAATTTTTATATTAATTAATATCAAAATTTGAAACAAATTCAAGTTACCAAATTTATGAATAATTGATTCATATTTTAAGGAAATTAATGGAAAAATCTAATTTTAATTAAATTATCAAATTTAGTTCATGTTCCTAATTTCAAAATTATACTAAATTTAACGCTAATTTTAAAATTAATTAATAAAAATTTTCAAAAATAGTAATTTTGAGATTAATGAATACCAAAATTTCAAAAAAAAATTACAAAATTAATTAGTAACGAAAATAATTAGTACCTCAATTTTTTAAAACCATTTATTACCAAATTTTTTTCCTAATTTTGGAAATTAAAAAAATTTAAAGTTTCAAAATTTCTAAAATAGATAGTTCATAAAAATAAATAAATAGTGAAAAATTACCAAATTTTTGATTTTCGAATTTCCTAAATTTTTTTAAAATATTATATTACCAATTTTAGAAAATTTCCAATTTTTCTTAGGATATTAGAAATTTTAAATTTTTTAAAATATAATTTTAAATTTTTTAAAATATAATTTTAAATTTTTTAAAATATAATTTTAATTATTTTTCAAATTAAGACCTCATTCCTAATTATGAAATATTATAATACTAATTTTAGGTTTTTTCCAGCCTTAGGAAGTTTTTGTATGTGTAAATTTCCTTAGATTTCTCAAATTATACCAATTTAGTACTAATTTTTAGATTAATTAATACTAAAATTATTCCAATTTCAATTAACAAAGATATATATATATATATATATATATATATATTATATTATATATATATAGATATATATATATTATAGAGAGAGAGAGAGAGAGAGAGAGAGAGAGAGAGAGAGAGAAATGTAAACCTTGGTACAAGCTGCTCCATGCGAACTTGGTAGTGATGTGGATTGATTTGGCCCCTACATCATACTCGAAAATAGAGCCTCAATAACTTTTCACCTACTCCAGTATAGATGTAGGACCGATCAATCAACATCACTATCAATTCGATGGAGCAACTTGATATCAAGTTTCTCCATTTTTTCATATATTATATATATATATATATATATATACTATATATTATATTATATATATTATATATATATATATATATACTATATATATATATATAATATATATATATATAATAAAATGATCAAGAGATTTAAAATTATTTGAAACAAAGAGTTAACATATTCTTTTTAGAATTTTAGATAATTTTCTAAGTTAGACTTGGCTTTGTATAACTATAATGAAAAGATTTTCTAAAAAATTCAATTTGGAGTTATACATAAAAATAATTTCATGAGTAAAAACTAGCTTTAATTACATTGTTTAAATATATCATGTGAATTAAACTATATATTTACTTATTCAAATTGACAAGTTTATCGAATTTTGTTGGTATATTCACTACAAACTCTCACGAGATTATAACTCGTTCTCTAAGGTAATCTAGGAGTTTAAATGCTTATTGTATGTGCTAAATACACCCACTATTAATGTGAGTTATATTTTTTTCCTTTACATTTTTTCCTATTTGCTAGAGGACTACCAAAAGTTTAGGTGTGAGTATATTTGATCTTTACATTTTATTGCAATTTTATATCCTCATTATTTACTTTATTTTTAATAAAATATCTGCTAATAAAATGATTTATGTCACTTTGCATGTTATGAAAAATTGATAAATAAGAGTCCAAAAAACTCAAACTCCCTCATTTCTCAACCTTTTTTTGAAGTCCAAGATCAAACCAAGTAGTTCACAGAAGCCCAACACAAAAGAGCCCAAGAATTTTAGCCAAAAAATTTAGAAACAAGTAAGTATCGACACCTGTATCGATACTTGTATCGATACCAGTATCAATACCTATGTCGATATTGGTAATGATATTAGTATCAATACCTAGTAATAAGTAGTTCCGATTAAAGGCTGAAATCGTGTGACTTTGGGGCTAAGTTTGATCTAATGGCTAATATTGACTTGTGTAATTATAAATAAGGGTGGAGAGTGATGGTTTTGGGAGTGCGAATAATTTTATAAAAAATTCATTTTGGAGAGGAGGAACACTCTTAATTAAGAAGACCTTCTAAAATAGTAAATTTTTATTTACAGTAAACAAAAAAAATTATCATCCTTTTTAATTTTTGCTCTTCTTCTCTTTGATGATTTGCTTACAAGACAGTCGCGGTCGACCGTAGAGACAGTCGCGGTCGACCAGACAGAAACAACAAAAACTAAATCGACTACAGGGTTTGGCCCGGTCGACCGCACATGTTGTCACGATCGACCGCCAAAAGTTTAGAGACTTTTCTGGGTCTTGTGCACGTTCGCGGTCGACCGCTGCGTCACTCGCGGTCGACCGTGTGGCTTCAGGTTGTTTCCCTTGTCGTTTTATCTGAACTTCATCACTGTCGTTCGTGTTCCTTCAATTCTCATGTTCCTTCTTCAATTAGAGGTATAGGACAAGTCTGACATATCCTAACAATGCAATCAGCATAATTGTCGAGGCCTTGGCTTTTTTCTGCGGAGTACTGGAGTTTGGCTGCTAATACTAAGCTTTTATGGGCAATTAGTGAAAAGGAGGACATTTTGTGGGTTAAATGGGTCCAAGAATATTACCTGAAAAGGCAAAGCATTTGAGGGGGTTCGATCTAAAAGCAATGATTCGTGGGTTTGGAAACAACTTTTGAAAAGTAGAAACTATCTTCTGCAAAAAAATAAAATAAAAAATGGGATACTTCTGTTGCAACAAAGATGCATGTACGGTCTGCTAAGGGTGAATTAAAAATTAGTAGAGCTCACGAGGAGCTTGTGGATTATATGCTTTTCGTGAGCTGGTGCCCTGCCATTTTCACTTGTTTTTCCGATGTGGTTTAGCCTTTGCAGGAGTTGTAATGGGAAATTCATGATGGAATGGCCTGCTGTGCATTGTAGCGGTTCAAGTTATTTGCATCAGTTGAAGAGATGTGCATTTAAAACTTTGGTGTTTTTGGCCATCTTTCATCACCTAATTCCTGATGAGTATAGACACGAGATAGACTTGTTGATTTTGATTTGTTATTAGGGTACAACTCACATGCATTAAACTTTGAATTTTTAAAGCTTGTTTTTTTAATTTTTAGTGAAAATTTAACTGGGAGGTGGTTTATTGTAACAAAAACCAACCTTAAAGTTGGTTTATGTATAAATTTAAAGTGAAAGATGGTTTCTGTATAATTACTGTGGTTTCGTGATTGGAGTGGGGGCCACACCCACGTGATTTGTGGGAGCAAGGAGAGTTTTGATTTCTTCCGCATGAAGAAAAGAAAGAAGGCCCACCCGATAGCTGCTATTAAATACTTATCCTAGGGTTTTGTGGGGATGTGAGTAAGGTGGGTTTCTTTTTGCTGGCGGCTACAAAGGGGAGCAGTTGGAGGCGTCTGAGAGAGCAAGGGTAGAGGGCTGGCGTGTGAGACTGTGGCGGCTTGGAGCAAGTGCAAGTTGTCTTCTGTCGGCTGCTGTAGACACAGAGATCAAAGGAGCAGTGTTTTGGTGGCCATTCACGGAGGAGAAAGCAAAGCCTTTTTTTTGTTCTTTGATTTGTGTCTTCCCCTTTGAGAGAGATTTTGTGAGGGATCTGAGAGTTTGTGAGGGTTTAGATTGTGAGATTGTAAACCCAGTTGTATCTCTCCCTCTATTAGTAGATCTCCCCCTCCTTGCCCCGTGGACGTAGGCAGTTTGCCGAACCACGTAAAAGTTGTGTTCTTGTCGTGATTTCCTCGACAGGCCAGTCCTAGAACTGATGAGAGGAAGAGCCGATATCTCACTTGGTTGAGATATCCGCTTCAGATTCTTGTTTCCTTGGTGAGACGAGAATTCTTATCGATCTAATCTCTCTTGTTGTGCTTCCGAAGTGCTGCCAAAATTTTTGCTGCGCACAACAAGTGGTATCAGAGCTCCAGGTTGGACTTGGGAGCTTGTTTGAAGGATTCGCTGAAGGATTCCTATTTGAAGATTAGATCGATAACATGGGTGAAACAAGCACATCAGGATCGTCTCTTACGAAGACGATACACAGTTTGAGCATCAATAACATGAAGATTGATGTTCCGAAGTTTGACGGCAAGATTAATTTCGGAGTGTGGAGGTGTCAGGTGATGGACTTACTAAGAGCATTGAGAATCGGCTTCACTTGAAGAAGAGGTTTTACCAGTTCAAGATGAAGAGGGGAGTTTCCATTAGGGAGCATGTTAACAACTTCACAAAGCTACTTTCAGACATGGCCAATGTGGATATTATGGTTGAGGATGAAGACAAGGCGATGCTACTTTTGTGTTCGTTGCCCGAGGATGATTATGGTACTTTTGTCCTAACTATGATTAATGGAAGAACTACTGTTAGTTACAAGGAGGTAACCTCAGCGTTAGTGAATTATGAGTTGAGGAAGAGTGTGGATGAGTCCTCCGAGAAGGCATCGGGAGATGCATTAGTAGTTCATGGTCGTGGTTCAAACCGAAGCAGGAGGTCGCAGTCTAGAGGTGCACATCGTGGGATTCGTAGGAATCAGTGTGCCTTTTGTAAAGAGGATGGACATTGGAAAGCTGAATGCCCAAAGTTAGATCGAGCCGAGAAGAATAAGGGGAAAGCTGTACAAGCTTCAGAGGTGAATGTTGTCAAGACTAGTGGCAACGATTCAGATTCGGATTCTTCGGGCTATTCGTTGTCTGCACTACCGTCAGTTTGTGTTGCCAACTCTACAGAGTGGATGTTAGATTCGGGTGCTTCATACCACATTTGCCCTAGGAGGGATTGGTTCTCTAGCTTTCAGAAGTTGGAAAGAGAGGATGTTGTGCTCATGGGTAATGGACATGCATGCTCTATTGGTGGTATTGGTACCGTTCATATTCGAATGTATGACGGAGTGATTCAGGAGTTGGAGGAAGTGAGGTTCGTTCCGCAGTTGTCGAAGAACATCATTTCACTAGGAGCTTTGGTGGCATCTGGCTATAAAGTGACCTTGGTGGATGCACGTTTGAAGGTCACATCAGGGTCCATGATTGTAATGAAGGGCGTCAGAAGAAGCAATTTGTATTATTTGCTCGGAAGCACGGAGATTGATAGGGAGATGACGACTTCATCAGATTCGGCTAGATTGTGGCGTTGTTTGATGCTGGGTTATTTGATTGGTAATACCGTGCATAGGTTATTGAGGAGTGCTATGACCTGCAGTTTAAAGTCCTGTGAACCCATTGGTATGAGCAAGAAGACCAAGGTGGAGTTTGGCACTTCTATCCATCACTCGAGGGGTCTTCTGAGGGGTGTTCATTCAGGCATTCGGGGCCTTCAAAGGGAGCATTATTGGGAGGTAATAGGTATGTGGTTTCCGCAGTTAGGGATTGTTCTAGCCATTGGTGGGTTGCAACCAAGTCCCGTTGGTGTGAAGTCCTAGAAGCCCGCAACAAATGGAGGAAGTGTATTGGCAGAAAGGTGAAGGTACTTCAGTCTGATGTTAGAGGGAGGTACAAGAGGGACCTATATCTGCATTTGTGCCGAGCTCACGGTAATAGGAGACACTTCATTGGTGTGGAAACTTTGAGGCAACGTGATGAGATGGCAGATTTGGGGAGCTGTTCCTTTCTGGAGGAGGATCGGCGTTTGATGTCGAGCATTGGCATTGGTGTGCAGGCTACAACATGTTTGGGCCATCTTATGTATAGGTTACCGACTGCTGCATGTAGAGATTTTAGATCTGGTAGAGCTGCTTCAGATTTTGGGTTGCGTCGGATGTTTGGCTACCCAGCACTTGGTCACATCGTGGATGTGAGATTTGATCCGATAGCACATTTAGGATTCAGAGGCGTGTTTGATTATCAGGTATTGGCTTCTGATTTTGTTCTGAGCAGGTATGTCACGTTTAACTCTCGGCAGGTGGAGAGTGGTGATCAGATCATTGGGACATCACAGCGGGTGGAGAGTGATGCTACTCCACGTTGGGTGGAAACTCCAGATCATACTGCATCATTTGGGATTCCAGCTGATGTGACACAGATTGGGAATCGTGTTGATTTGGATGCAGATGATAGGTTGATTGATTCGATTGCAGCTGATAGATGTAGTCTGGATATGGCCATTGGTTCATCTCAGGTGGAGGTGTTTGGATTGTTTCAGTTTGGGGTCATTGGAGGTGCTATCAGCCGTAGACTTGATCAATGATGCTATCAGCCGCAGGTTGGATTGAGGGCCTTTGGAGGCCCATATGGTGAACTACGTGAAGGTTTGATTCCTTGGGCAAGAGGATACGTAGGCAGTCTTTATGATGCAGCCGGGTTTGGATTAGTTGATGGGGGTGAGATCGATTTGGTGAGCGACATCGACATTTGGGGTGAGTGTTCGCACTCCCATTTGGGTCTCAGCAAGTGAGGCATTTGGTGTAGTCGGTGTAGGCTCAAATTGATTTGGTGAGTAGACACTATTTGTTTTGGGTTAAGTGTTCGCACTCCCGTTTGGGTCTCGACTTGTGTGGATGGAGTCCGTTGTTATGAGTCCGTTGCCATGGCGTACTGGATACAATAAGTGAGGCATTTGTTTTGGTTGGTGTCGGCTCAGTTTTGAGAAAACTTCACCGAGGTGGAGAATTGTGGTTTCGTGATTGGAGTGGGGGCCACACCCACGTGATTTGTGGGAGCAAGGAGAGTTTTGATTTCTTCCGCATGAAGAAAAGAAAGAAGGCCCACCCGATAGCTGCTATTAAATACCTATCCTAGGGTTTTGTGGAGATGTGAGTAAGGTGGGTTTCTTTTTGCTGGCGGCTACAAAGGGGAGCAGTTGGAGGCGTCTGAGAGAGCAAGGGTAGAGGGCTGGCGTGTGAGACTGTGGCGGCTTGGAGCAAGTGCAAGTTGTCTTCTGTCGGCTGCTGTAGACACAGAGATCAAAGGAGCAGTGTTTTGGTGGCCATTCACGGAGGAGAAAGCAAAGCCTTTTTTTTTGTTCTTTGATTTGTGTCTTCCCATTTGAGAGAGATTTTGTGAGGGATCTGAGAGTTTGTGAGGGTTTAGATTGTGAGATTGTAAACCCAGTTGTATCTCTCCCTCTATTAGTAGATCTCCCCCTCCTTGCCCCGTGGACGTAGGCAGTTTGCCGAACCACGTAAAAGTTGTGTTCTTGTCGTGATTTGTAATAGCTTGTAGGTTCCCTCGACAGGTCAGTCCTAGAACTGATGAGAGGAAGAGCCGATATCTCACTTGGTTGAGATATCCGCTTCAGATTCTTGTTTCCTTGGTGAGACGAGAATTCTTATCGATCTAATCTCTCTTGTTGTGCTGCCGAAGTGCTGCCGAAATTTCCGCTGCGCACAACAATTACCTTATTTTAAATATAGTTTAATTTGTATGGGGTAAAATGCTTGTTTTTATGCAAAATTTATAGACCCACCTGGAAAATTTTGTATTGCCTCTCAAGTATGCATGAGTTGAGATGATGTATATATGCGCAATTAGTTAATGGAAAAAGCCATTTTCATCAACCAAAAAAATAAACGAAAATGAACAATCATCATGAATATTAAATTACACATACCTAATTATTATTTGATTGAAACAATTGAAAATGGAAAAAAATCGTGTACTACGATGCATGAAAATAGTAGCTTCAGAGTGTGCATATTTAATTTTTCTTAAGTCTAAGCCCACGAAAATGAATAAAATTATAGATTGTAGTCCATAAAAACTATGAAATTTGAACAAAACCTAAATCGTCAATTAATCGAAACAAACAAAATTTGCACCAGAATCGTTGGTTTGTTAAAAAAATATTGTGCGAAGTGTCCTCGAACAGAAGCATACATGGGCATAATTCATATGTTCTCGTTACTAGATGATGATTAGAAAAAAAAAAACAATATTGTTTCCTTCATCTTAAAAGAAAAGGAGGAAATAGTCAAACCATGATAGTATTTTATAATTTAGTACCCTATGAGTAGATTAATGATAAATTTAGTGTTTGATGCAGTCATTAACCCGAGATGGTTCTTTTTTCAAAATCCAATATTGTTCCGCGAAGAGCATTAATAGGACAAATTAGAAAGGTATAGATACAACACTCTGATCTATGTATCTATATATACAATCGTCTAGACGAGTGCAGATTCTAGCAAAAACACCTCATGGAATGGAGCAATCTATAGTATTCATATGTGATTGAAAGGTTAGTTTAGAAAATTTAACTCTTCTATTATATATCATGCAAGCCATCTCATTTTCATAAAGATGGTTTTGATATTCTTATTTATTTATTTATTTTTGAGGAAGTTGCATGTTTAACTTACCAATGTCAATGACAAAATAAACAGTCTCTTTTGTTTCTTTTCTTTTTTACCACACCTAAATTTCTTTTCTTATAGCGAACATCACCCATAGCTATAGAATGTGGCGCTACTTAAATTTTTTTTTTTTAAGGATGATCGCTTGTGACTCGTGCTTGTCAGTCAATGTGCGCAATAATAAAAAAGAGTTCAATCGGTCCAAACCGTCTCGTCTTTGACGACAAGGTGACGCTCGGCTCGAGTCCCACGACCCGCAATGCCGAGGTGTTGAGTCCGACGAGACAACAGCTATAGTAACATACAACACATAAGGGGAAATGGCTATAGTTCACCAAACCCCCTAATTTTTGAGGGGTATGTTACAAAACCTTTCTACACTTCATAAGCCACATTAAATTACCGTTATGAAAATTTTCAGTAAAATATCACTTGCGTTGCCGCAGGCTGCATGTGCATGTGCAAGGGACGCGGAATTATTTGAATAAACTTTTATGTGTGAAAAAATACACAGTAGGTTTAATTATAGCGGCTTTTGTTTTTGGGTCCAATCATCTATCCTAGTTTATCGTTAAACTCAACTACTTTATTTGGTACCTTTAAACTCAATCCTCTTTATGTATTTGCCTTTATAAACCTAAATAGCATCAATTAAAGTAAGCCCATCTTGTATTTATACTATCATGTGACAGAAACCCTAAAATACCCCCTCAATATTCATAAAAATTTCTCGGCTCCTCTCTGATCATCTAAGCATTGTCGAAGCATCTCGTTCTTTCTCTTTTATTCTATAACCAGTGCTTCCAGATCAGATCGACTAGGGAGTGGTCCTCTCAAATCTTTCAAAATAGTTCCGCCACCAAATACAGTGATGTGACAATGAGATTGTTTCCTTCAAATTTTTTTAATTATCTCAATGTCTGAAAGTGAAGGGTTTGCTTGTTTGACTTGAACGATTTCATCCTAAAAAAATTAAATTTATATGTTAGTACTATATAATACATCATTATCAAACTTAAATATATATTCCGCTTACATATATATCTTGATCCCCAGTATCTAGTGTTTTATTAGTTTTCTTTCAGGTTTTATGGAACATTTTTGCCACATCAGGTGGATTTCCTGACTTGCCATCCTTATTCAAATATTAAATAAAAATGAGTACATCATCAAACTAAAAAACAAAGTAGTTTTAAATAAATAGGAAATTAGTTTTGAATGTATACCAATTCCCACAATCAAACTAAAAAACAAAGTAGTTTTAAATAAATAGGAAATTAGTTTTGAATGTATACCAATTCCCACATAATTTGTCTAAAGGGTTTACTGCTCGTGTGGTGGAGCATCTTTCTTTTGTCTCTGATAAGTATATTTTGTTGGCTTGCTTTCTATACATTAAGATTAAAAGAGAATTTTAATAATCCAGCAATATACATGGAACAAAATAAATAATATTAGGAGATTAATACCTAAAATTTTGAAGAAAAATAATGTTCCTTAACTAGCCAGTCCCAGACATCAACACTCACTCCTGCAGATTTATTTCTAAGTGCAACTTGCAATGAATTTTTTTTTACATATTTCTTGTGCATGTCACCACGCCACTTATTCCACAGATCGCGCAAGTGCCTCATTACTGAATCTCACTTTTGCTCCATGTCCTCAGCATTAAATTTATCCTACATTAAATTTGAATCAAAATTTAATTTATAAGAATTAAAGACCAATTAAAAAAATTAATTTTCAAAATACCTTAATGGATGCCCACATATGATCTTTATTTTGTTGTGGTATTTTGGCCCAATTCTCAACAGCTACAGAGCAAATATTTCTATCATGAAAAATAATACCAAGATATCATGAAAATTCTGGTTCAATAGCTCTATTCTGAAAAAAAAGTAATGATGTTTTTTCCCCTTGGCAAATTATTTAACTTTAGACACTTATTACTATCATGTGGTAGATTTTTCTTCTTTTGAGGATTATCAGCTGCATACATCATATCATATGTTAGAATCAAGATATAGTTAAGAAATAAGGTGATAAAAATATATGTTCTTATAATTAATAAAAAAATATACCTTTTAGTTGAGATTTATTTAGTATTGTATCATCACTTTGCACTCGATGATTATTTGATTTTGTAAAATTTGACCAATTATTATCCAACTATAAAAAAACTTAAAAGGTAAAAATAAATAGTAATAAACTTTAAGTCCCATAAACATGCAGAATCATCATTCTCGTCATTGTTAGTATTTGCACTTCTCCTGCGATTTTGTGCAAATTTCTCCTCTTCAAAGTTTTCTAAATTAGCACTAAAATTTGCAACCATATTTTGATCTTGTATTGGATTTTGAATATTTAAGGTCTTGTTAAGACAATTACGGAGTTGTTCCCTTCTTAATGAATTTTCTGCAAGTGCTTGAAGTCGCTTCGTAATTAATGTCTCGGGTGCTAGAAATTGTGCCCTTTTACTTTTGAAAGTGACTTCTTGACTTTTCATTTTCCTGCTATGAAAAGAAATTTAATTATTATACTATGTATGAAATAAATGTCAAAAGAAAAATGAATAAAAGAAAAAGAAATCACGAAGGACAAGCATAATAATAAATACATAGTGCACTAATGTAGAAAAATGAATAAAAGAAAAAGAAATCACGAAGGACAAGCATAATAATAAATACATAGTGCACTAATGTAGAAGCACTTGCTGCAATGTCAAAGGACAAGCATAATAATAAATACATAGTGCACTAATGTAGAAGCACTTGCTGCAATGTCAAAGCCACATTCGAAATAGGAAGAAAAGAAATATTATATGTCTTAGAAAGGAATAGTTATAGTAAGATACAACTTAAAATTTATCTCAATAACATAATATCATTTGAGTCATATTCTTTAATGAAAGCGTTCTAATCCTCTACTTGAGTCTTTTTCATCTTTTTTGAAGTTAAGACCGAATTTATAATAATTAGATCAATATCGCTCCTTCTCAAATTGATATCATCATCTACCAATGAAGTTGATGCAATAGCCTGAGCAACAAATCATTCATCTTGCAAATAAGCTTCAACTCTATTGTCTGTTATCTCACAATCATCTGTATCTAGTGGCATATCATGGGAATCACGGCGTTGTGCTTTAAGAACTACATGCCAACCTTCATTGGCAACGTCCTCAACATAAAAAACTTGTGATGCTTGGCTAGCAGGTATAAAGTGGTCATTCGCCTTTAGCAAGTGTCGGCAATTAATATTGACAAATCCATATTGATCTACTTTCAAAACAGTCTCTTTTCCTTTGCCATACATGTTGGACCCTAGAGGGGGGAGGGGGGTGATTAGGGTCAAGAGGCTCTAATATGCAATTAAAAATCAGTACAAGCAAACCACAAAACAGAAATGCGATAAAAGTAAGAGAGATAAGGTTAGGAGTTCGTTATCCTTGACGCGCGATGTGTTAACGAGGTTCGGCCCTCTGGCCTACGTCCCCGCTCCCCACTCTCGAGGAGAAATCCACTACACACCCGGTTTGGAAGCCGGAACTTCGTCTACACAGCGATCTCCACAGATCTCTCTCACTACACAGTTTGATCTCACAGATCACACTTCCTCACAGTTGATCTCAACAGATCTCACTCACACAGCAGAAGAAAGAAGTGCAAGAACCTCTCTTTACACAGCCCTTATAGCAAAGAGAAGGTATACTGAAGCTGGGAGGTGAATCACACTTGAAACATAGAGAAAAACAGAGTTTTGAAAATTTACTCAGGAAATAGAAAAAGCTCTCTGGTTTTTCAAACGTTAGGGCGCTGAAGAAGAAGAGGTCTGGGGGGTTTATATAGAAAAGTTTAAATCATTTTTAAAACAAAAACAAATCTTCCCAAATAAGATAATAATCTCTTCTTCAGACCCTCATCACAGACTGTGCCAAACACTAACAAGTGAAAGCACAGTAAACGATGTAAATGACCGTTTAAAAAATTCGCGGCTGATCAGAGGCAAAAATCGGTTGACCGAAGGAAATTTCGGTCGACCGAAAAATACCTTCGGTCGACCGACCAAAAAATTCGGTCGACCACGAGCAGCTAAGGAAATATGGTAAAACACGCAGAGACTCATCGGTCGACCGGCACGGTCGACCGATTAAAGATTGAAAATTCGGTCGACCGTACCGGTCGACCGACGACACTCTGGAAACATACTGAAGAAAGGTCATCGGATCGGTCGACCGGACCGGTCGACCGATTTCTGATATTTTCTGAAATCTGATTTTTGACCAACTTGAAATATTTGCAAAATATTTATTTGACCTCTGAAAATTCTGAAACTTTGTAAAATGTTTTTAATACTAAAAACAAACTGCTTGGAAAAAGAATTTTGCAGATAGGTACTCATACTTGTGAAAAATAGTATTTTGTGAAAAACGCTTAAAAACATAAGTATGAAAATGTCGTTCTTGAAATAACGTTGCTTCATCTCTTGGCCTCCTCCTCCTTTGGATATCTTCGTTGTAGCATATATTCCATCCATCCTCCATTCATGGCACTAACGAGCTTGACAAATGAATTTACTACATTTATACTCAATAAGCCATTAGTACCGATAATGATGGTTGTAAGAACATCATCAAAACATAAAGGCTAACAATCTCCCCCCTTTTGATGATGACAACCAACCATTATATAAGAGCAAAAATAAAATAACTTATAGATAGGTGCTCCCCCTATCTATGAGCTCCCCCTAAATATATGCAACAAATGAGGAGATTTCTCTCCCCCTTTGTCACCATCAAAAATGGGGTAAAGAGAAATGCCAAATGCAACATGTAACTAATGCAATGTAGAACCTTCACATAGTGCATAAGCCCAAACCATTTCTTATGCGACAAAAATCATCCTCTCCAAGAGGCTTAGTAAATATATCCGCTAGTTGAGATTTGGTGTCAACAAATACTAGGGATACATCTTGTCTCTCTACATGATCGCGTAAGAAATGATGGCGCACGTCAATATGCTTAGTTCTAGAATGCAAAACCGAATTTTTGGAAATATTTATGGCACTTGTGTTATCACAAAAGATTTTAATATTTTGAAAATTCAAATCATAGTCAACTAAACTTTGTTTCATCCATAAAACTTGAGCACAACATAAGCCGGCGGCAATGTATTCCGCTTCCGTAGTGGACAATGCAACACAATTTTGTTTCTTGGAAGCCCAAGAAACAAGGGAATTTCCTAAGAATTGGCATGTTCCACTAGTACTCTTGCGATCTACCTTACATCCGGCAAAGTCGGCATCACAAAAACCATATAAATCAAAAGTGGTGCTTTTTGGATAAAACAAACCAAGGTTAAAAGTTCCATTAACATACTTAATGATCCTTTTAACCGCAATTAAATGAGATGCTTTTGGAGACGCTTGAAAACGTGCACATGCACATACACTAAACATGATGTCGGGTCTACTAGCGGAAGATCTTGAAGAGGATGATGAGAGATATTCCTCAAACTTAGTTTGGTCGAATTCGTATTCGACCGTGGATTCAACTGGAATCTTGATCGGCTGCGACACGACGGTCTCGGCAGCGAGACCGTTGGCTCCCACTGTCGTCGCCAGCTTGTTTTCGTCAAAAGTTGCTCTCGTTGTGGAATTCATTATATCTTCGGTCGATTACAACAAATTTAAAGGAATAGTCTTTTTATAAGACCTCTTTTACACAACAAAATGAAAATTACAACTTCTTAGAAACAAACGCAGGATCGTTGTTTGGATCGCTGCTTGCGTGGGATCTTTGCCTGTGCCGGGAGCGCTTTGACTCGTGGACCACCAAATCACAGATTCTGATTGAATCGTGAGGGGATCTTATCGATGTAAGATGTTCACTCTTCCAAAGATCAAGTCTGAGCTTAGATCTCTAGGACTCGCTAGAAGCTTCTTGAGGATGTTTGTGAAGAAGGAAGACTCTCTCTCTTGCTCTAATTCACCAAAACTCAAGGCTCTCTGCTCTAATCTCTCTGGAAAATGCTCAGCTCCTGTCAATGATGGCCATAGGGGGATATTTATAGCCTCCTTAGACGATAACTGAAGAAATAGCTGGTCAATAACTGTCTCTTTAGGCGCGGCAGCTGATGATGTCGCGGCTAAAGGGCGCGACAGTTGACACTGTCGCGGCCAAAGAGCGCGGCAGTCGACACTGCCGCGGCTAAAGGGGCAGTTACACCCACGTTCATACGTGTTTGAAACAGTTCTCCCACGACCTTTAACCACCTTTTTCGTGGTTTAACTGCTTTTCCACGTCAGCACACGTTCTATTTCTGATACGCCGCCACGTGGACTTTAAATAATCATCAGATAACTGTATTATAACTGCTGTAGCATCCTGCTTTAACTGCCGCGGCACCATAGGTTGCAGCGGTTAAGCCGCGACACCATAGGCTGCCGCGCCTTAGCCGCGGCACCTTGGTCTGCCGCGCCTTAGCCGCGGCACCATGTCCTGCCGCGCCTTAGCCGCGGCACCATGTCCTGCCGCGCCGCCATATGTTGCTTGATGACGTGTATATTGTTCTTCTATATCGTCTTGAGTGGTGTTTGAATGTCTGTAAGCATTTTTTGACGCCTACATATATATATAGGGAGAGGTTCAAATACAAACCTCACTATCCTAAAAACTAAAAACCTCTCCTCTCCATTGGATCTAGATTCATCCAATGCACGAAAATAGCCAATGAAAGGAGTTTTTCCAAAATAAAGTTCATAAGGGGTTTTCTTAAGCTTTGGTCTAATCAAAACACGATTTAAAACATGGCAAGCCGTGTTGACGGCTTCCGCCCAAAAATATTTTGGCAAATCAAAAGAATTAAGCATAGTGCGTGCCATCTCTTGTATGGTGCGATTTTTCCGTTCAACAACACCATTTTGTTGTGGTGTTCTAGGAGCGGAAAACATATGAGTTATACCATGATGAGCACAAAAATCATAGAAAAATTCATTTTGAAATTCACCACCATGATCACTTCTTATCTTAACAACTTTCAAATCTTTTTCATTTTCAATTCTTTTAACATGATTTGCAAATTCTTCAAAACAATCATTTTTCTTAGCAAGAAATATTGTCCATGTAAAACGAGAAAAATCATCAATAATCACAAAAACATAGTGTTTGCCTCCAAGAGAGGTAACACGCATAGGACCAAATAAATCAAGATGGAGTAATTGCAAAGGTTTAGAAGTCGATACCTCATTGATGGATTTGAAAGAAGATTTTGTTTGTTTACCTTTGGCACAATCCTCACAAATTGTATCTTTTATGAAGTGCAAGTTAGGTAGCCCTTTCACAAGATTCTTCTTAGACAATTTTGATATTAACTCCATATTTGCATGTCCAAGTCTCTTGTGCCAAATCCAAGGATTTTCATCAATTGCCGCAAGACACTTTACATCTTGATTCACTAACTCATTCATCTCAAAAATGTAAACATTAGACTTGCGATTTGCAATAAAAACAATATTTCCATCCATACTAATGATGCATTTATCCGGTTTAAAGGAAATATCAAAACCTTTATCACTTAATTGGCTAATTCTAAGAAGATTGTGATTCAAACCATTTACTAAATAAACATCTTCTATGATGGGTGAGGGTTTCTTACCAATAGACCCGATACCAATGATTTTACCTTTCTCACCACCACCGAAGGAGACACTACCTCCTTCAATCCTTGATAGGGTTGCAAATAACTCTTTGTTGCCCGTCATATGATGTGAGCAACCACTATCAAGGTACCACATCTCCTTACGTCGTTGCCGTGACGTTCCCTACAAAAGAAGATGAAGGTGTAGTAGCTTTAGGTACCCATGTCTTGGGTCCTTGGTGGTTAGTAGTTTTGGTACCTTTGGGTACCCATATCAAACCATAAAAATCTTCATTGTCTTTAATTCTACAATGAGTAGAAATGTGTCCATGTCTCATATAATAAGTGCATACAAAATTTCTTTTGTATGTACGGATGTTGGAACCATGAAAACTATTTCTACCATGATGATTGTAGTTGGCATAAGCATGAGTGGGTCTAGTTTTACAACCCTCAATTTCTAATCTTTCAATCTTTGATCTTAATTGCTTGTTCTCGAAATCGAGATCTCCTAGCAATTCATCTTTTAGAGCAAGAGAGGTTGTTAGTTGTTCTAGCTTAATATCACAAGAGGCATGCAATTTTTTAAAAGAAGAGTATTCTTTAGACATTCTTTTAAATTCAAAGTTCAACTCTTCTAAAGCCATAGCTATGTCACATTGCATATAGAAAGATTCACTTTCGGCCTCGGATATTACCTCATGTTCATTTGCCATGAAACAAACATTTGGGTCATGAAGAGCAAGTTTGGCTCCTTCTTCATCACTATCCGAGTCACTTGGTTCGGATTCTTCCCATCCGGCATACATAGCCTTCTTCTTCTTGTACTTCATGTACTTTTCTTTGAGCTTGGGGCAATCCTTAGCGATGTGACCCGGTTCATTGCATTCAAAACATTTACCTACACGAGAGGAAAACTTGTTGTTAGATCGGGGGTTAAATTTTTTGTTCATCTTTATGAGTCTAGAGATTCTTCTAGAGAGATGAGCCACTTCTCTAGAAAAATCAACTTCACTCTCCGACGACGAAGATGAGTTGTCACTAGCTCCTTTGAGAGCTATGGTCTTCAACTTTGGTGACGGCTCCTCAACTTCACGTGATGGCACTTCCTCCTTCTCCTTCCCCTTGAGCTTCTTCTCATGCACTTTGAGCTTTCCGATGAGGCTATCAAGAGCTAAGGTAGTGAGGTCATGAGCTTCCTCAATGGCCGTAGCCTTGGGCTCCCATGTCGGAGTCAAGGAGCGAAGTATCTTGTAGTTCATCTCTTGAATGGATAATTGCTTATCTAGACCATGTAATTCATTGATGATATTAGTAAAACGAGAAAACATAGCATCAATGGATTCATTTGGAAGCATTTTAAATAGCTCATAATCATGCATAAGCCCACTAATCTTAGATTCCTTAACTTGGGGGGTTCCTTCATGTGTGATACATAATTTTACCCAAATTTCGTATGCAGTTGCACACGTGGAAACTCTATTATATTCATTAGGGGAAAGACCACAAACTCAATGGCCGTGGCTTTGGGCTCCCACGCCGGAGTTAAGGAGCGAAGTATCTTGTAGTTCATCTCTTGAATGGATAGTTGCTTATCTAGACCATGTAATTCATTGATGATATTAGTAAAGCGGGAAAACATAGCATCAATGGATTCATTAGGAAGCATTTTAAATAGCTCATAATCATGCATGAGTCCACTAATCTTAGATTCTTTAACTTGGGGTGTTCCTTCATGTGTGACACATATTTTTTGCTAAATTTCGTATGCGGTTGCACACGTGGAAACCCTATTGTATTCATTGGGGGAAAGACCACAGATTAAGGCATTCATGGCCTTAGCATTTAGATTGACAAGGTGCCTTTCATCATCGGACATGTTCTCAACTTTGGACTTCTCTACATATTTCTTTTCTATAAGCCCTAGGATGTCAAGATCAATGTAACGAAGGTAAATTCTCATCCTAGCCTTCCAATAAGCAAAATTTTCCCCTGTGAAGAGAGGTGGTCTAGTTGTGGATTGTCCTTCTAACATATGCATATTCAAAGAAGCCTCCATTAGATCTTTTCTCTAAGGTGATTAAACCAAAAACTGATATAGAGACCAAGCTCTGATACCAATTGTTGGACCCTAGAGGGGGGTGATTAGGGTCAAGAGGCTCTAATATGCAATTAAAAAACAGTACAAGCAAACCACAAAACAGTAATGCGATAAAAGAAAGAGAGATAGAGTTAGGAGTTCGTTATCCTTGACGCGCGATGTGTTAACGAGGTTCGGCCCTCTGGCCTACGTCCCCGCTCCCCACTCTCGAGGAGAAATCCACTACACACCCGGTTTGGAAGCCGGAACTTCGTCTACACAGCGATCTCCACAGATCTCTCTCACTACACAGTTTGATCTCACAGATCACACTCCCTCACAGTTGATCTCAACAGATCTCACTCACACAGCAGAAGAAAGAAGTGCAAGAACCTCTCTTTATACAGCCCTTATAGCAAAGAGAAGGTATACTGAAGCTGAAAGGTGAATCACACTTGAAACAGAGAGAAAAACAGAGTTTTGAAAATTTACTCAGGAAATAGAAAAAGCTCTCTGGTTTTTCAAATGTTAGGGCGCTGAAGAAGAAGAGGTCTGGGGGGTTTATATAGAAAAGTTTAAATCATTTTTAAAACAAAAACAAATCTTCCCAAATAAGATAATAATCTCTTCTTCAGACCCTCATCACAGACTGTGCCAAACACTAACAAGTGAAAGCACAGTAAACGATGTAAATGACCGTTTAAAAAGTCGCGGCTGATTAGAGGCAAAAATCGGTTGACCGAAGGAAATTTCGGTCGACCGAAAAATGCCTTCGGTCGACCGACCAAAAAATTCGGTCGACCGCGAGCAGCTAAGGAAATTTGGTAAAACACGCAGAGACTCATCGGTCGACCGGCACGGTCGACCGATTAAAGATTGAAAATTCGGTCGACCGTACCGGTCGACCGACGACACTCTGGAAACATACTGAAGAAAGGTCATCGGATCGGTCGACCGGACCGGTCGACCGATTTCTGATATTTTCTGAAATCTGATTTTTGACCAACTTAAAATATTTGCAAAATATTTATTTGACCTCTGAAAATTCTGAAACTTTGTAAAATGTTTTTAATACTAAAAACAAACTGCTTGGAAAAAGAATTTTGCAGATAGGTACTCATACTTGTGAAAAATAGTATTTTGTGAAAAACGCTTAAAAACCTAAGTATGAAATCGTGTGTGTGATTCCCAATAGCTTCAAGTAAACTCAGTAACTCTTTGCCTACATTCTAGCACTAGAGAGAAAAACAAAAGAAAGCTAATATCCTCATATAGAGAGCAATATACTTGAGCTTTGATATAGCTTGAATCGGATGAAGCTTTTGATCGAATTTGTCGTTCTTGAAATAACGTTGCTTCATCTCTTGGCCTCCTCCTCCTTTGGATATCTTCGTTGTAGCATATATTCCATCCATCCTCCATTAATGGCACTAACGAGCTTGACAAATGAGTTTACTACATTTACACTCAATAAGCCATTAGTACCGATAATGGTGGTTGTAAGAACATCATCAAAACATAAGGGCTAACAATACACATCCCACCACTTACAACGAAATAGAACAACCTTTCTTCTAACAAGATACTCTAATTCGACAACTTCAACCAAAGCACCATAATAATCTATATCTCCACCATCACCAGCATCACTAACAACTACAACCTAGCTATTTTGAGTTGACAAACAATAATCTCGACTTTCTATATAAAATCAATGTCCATTTATGACAAATCCAGTAAAACATTTGACCATCTTACTTGGACCACGAGATAATGAAAGTAAGTCATTATCTTCTCGATAACTCTGATAAAACTATACATTAAAAATTATAAATATGATTAACGTTGACTAACTATAGTAAATTATTAATAGAATTTTAAACTTTAGTGACTTACTCAATGTGTGGTTGCACTTCATCACAGTTCTTTAGAGCATAAATATGAGCTTGCAACCACTCACATTCATCAAGATAGCAGGTGGTAGTGGCACCCAATGCCCACCCACTTTGTTTGAAAATAGATAGTTGTCATTCGTGACATTCTCTATTGTCATCTTCATAAATTTGTTCAAGGTGATTAAACTTTGTCTCGAAGCCTTTTAAATACCTTGAGCAAAGAGTCATACATTCATCTGCTATATATCATTCGGTAATTGACCCTTCTGAATGTGCCCTATTTTTGATATATGACTTATAAGTATAAAGCTGACGCTCCACTGGGTACATACATCGAAATCGAATAGGCCCTCCAAGTATGGCTTCAGATGCTAAATGAAGTACTAAATGTAGCATAACATTACAAAATGAAGGTGGAAAAATCTTCTCATGCTTACATAACGTAAGTGGAATCTGCTCATAAATTATCTTTAGTTCATCCACCCTTAATGTCTTGGCACATAAAATAGTAAAGAATATAAAAAGTTCAATAATTGGTTCACACACTTTTGCAGGAAGAAGGTCACAAATCGATACATGAATCAAGCGCTGTAAAAGAATGTAAAAATCATGACTCTCTAACCCCAAAATCTTACGCTCTTTAAGGTTTACACATTGAGAAATATTAGATAAATATCCATCTAGAACTTTTAACTCCTTCAAAAATCTACAAAATTTGCTTTGATCTTCTTGGGATACAGTATAACAAGCTGCTGGCATCATAAGTTTATCTTCTCTCTAGATTGGATGTAACTCCAGTTTTACACTCATTACATGTAAATCGAGACATGCTTTGATATTATCCTTTGTCTTTCCTTTAATGTTCATGATTGTTCCTAGCAGACTATCATAAATTTGCATAAGCAAAAAAATAATTAATAGTCCAAATTAGTACTACACATAAAATGAAATTATGTCTTAGAGATACATCATATGTTTGAATGCCTGAGGCCCAAAACTCCTTTAGTTCTTCTATCAATGGTTGTAAGTAGGTGTTAATATCATCTCCAGGACTAGTTAGACCAGGAATGAGCATAGATAAAATAAAATTGGATTGCTTCATGCACATCCATGGTGGTAAGTTATATGGTATAAGTACAACAAGCAATATGCTATGTGAAACTTTTGAATTTGTGAAAGGCTAGAAACCATTACTTGCAAAACCAAGCCTAACATTTCGGGGCTCTTGGATGAAGCTTTCATGTAGCTCATTAAAGTTTTTTCAAGCCTTAGAGTCAGCTAGATGCCTCATCACTCCGTCCTTAACTTGTCTTTCATGGTGTCATCTCATATCAGAAGCTGTCTTCGAAGACATGTAAAGCCTTTGCAATCGTGTCTTAAGAGGAAAGTATCGCAATGTCTTTTGTGGTATTTTTTTACCATTTGCCTTACGCTTGATCTCTTTTCCATGTTTATCAAGTTTCCCCCTAGAAGCATAATATTTCTGATACATATCAAGACCTTCTTCACTTTTCCAAAACAACATGCAAAAGAATGGACACGAATCAATTTTTTCATATGATAGACCAAGGTCTTAGATTAACTTTTTGGCCTTGTCATACGAACTAGGCAGTGTTGATTCTCCTAGCAATAGCTCCTCATTTATAAACTAGAGTAGCATTGTGAATAATTTATTACTCTACCTATTTAGGCTCTTTATGTGAAGCAGTTTCACTAAGGCAGATAACTTTGAATATTTAGAGCCTTCATACAGAGGTTTCTTAGAGTCACCTAAAAGACTGTAGAATTGTTTTGCATGTCCATCTAGTTCCTTCTCAAGAATATACTGAGTCGACGTGGCATCAGGTGCAACAACGCTAGGTAAATTATAAAATAAATCTCTAATCATTTCTTGCATTTCATCGTCATTATGGCTTTCTTCTGCCATTTCTTCTTTTTCTTCATTAGACTCCGATATGAACTCACTCTACCTTTCACCGTGATGACACCAAAATCTATAGTTTTTAATAATTCCATGAACAATCAAGTGGGTCTTTACTGACTCACGATTACCAGACTTCACATTGTTATATTTAACACATGGACGTCGAATTTCAAAGTCGTTGTAGGCGTCTAAAAATACCTATAGGTGTTCGCACACAGCTCGAGAAAAAGAGAAGGTGATGAATGTCATTATCCAAGTCAAAGGGGATTGTCCGAGTCAAAAAGGATCATCTGACGCCGACAAGCGCATGAAACAAATCGGCAAAATGTTGATGACGTGGCGACGAACCACCAGAACGGCCAACGCCAGGTGGCCCGCGTGCTCACCAGCCACCACTAAGTGGCCAACACATTCACCAGTCACCTCCAACTTAACGAAATTTATGATGCGAGTTGGTGAAGTGTACGAGGCAACGTAACACACGAAATGGCAAAAGACAACGCAGCTAGGAGTTGTGTTTCACCCAAAAGGGATGAAATACCATGTGTGACTCGCACACATCATGTGTGGCTCGGCCACTAGAATTTGTAGGTCTCTTCTCAAACTTTCTAACGCATCTTGAATCACCTCATTCCGAGATCGGACAAGAGATTTAGAGCCAAAATACCCGAGATGGTACGAACTGGCTTGGCCAAGACTGAGCTACCAATTAGACAAAATACCATGTGTGACTCGCACACATCATTGTTTGGAGAGAAAGTTGATGATTTCATTGCTGTGTTCATTACAACTTCAAACGTTACAATAAAAACAAAAGTTATTCTTTTTATAAGACTTTTACACAATGGAAACAAAAAAAAGTACAACTCTCGTCAAACAGCGCAACGGGTGTTTATCCTCCGCTGCTTGTATGGGATCTTGGTCTGTGATGGGAACGTTGATATCCATGGACCACCAAATGATCAGATCAGATCCGGAGCTTCGTTGATTCGAGAAGGAATCAAGAAACCGAAGCAATTATCTCGGCAACAGCGAGATAATTACTCTTCTCGAGATCATCGCAACGGGGCAATCTCAAGGATAACGAACGGGAACTGCAGATCTAAAGAATCCTTCTTCTTCATGTTAAAGAACCCGCTCCAATCTCCTCCTCATTTTTGAAATTTGTGCTCCTCCAGTCTTCAGTTTGGCAGGGCTTCGCCAACGCTCGAGAATTCTAGATCTGAAAAAATGAAGGCCCTGGGCGGTATTTATAGGCTTCGAGACCTCTGTTTTTAGATAAGAACAGCCGATTCCCTCTTATCCTTAGTTTTAATCACTTAACCATGTTCATGAATGATATTTTATCAGTTGGAGTAAATCCAGACGGTTAACGGTCAAAAAACCGTCAAAAACAGCAAAAATTAGCTTTTTCGGGTTGCAGACACCCGCGGGGGTCTCGGCGTGGCCGAGACACTTGTGAGCGAGACACTCATAGGTTTCTCGGCTTGGCCGAGACACCATGTGGTGTCTCGGTTTGGCTCAGGGCTTGGTCTCACGCGCTTCGTCCGTTTTCACCGTATTTTCATCATCCGAACTCAGCATCGTGCGATTCAAGATGCATTGGAAAGCTATCGAGAAGATATACAAGCTCCCATGATTGAATTATCTATGGAATGGATGGGACACAGGGGGTATTTCATCTTTCGTAAGTGACGCGGAGCTCCCGATCAGTTCGTGTTTCTGTTATTCCGAAGTTCTGTTACTTTGTGTGGTTCGTTGACTCACTTCATGCACTTATCAATGTCAATTAAGCTTCTGTGACTTGGATAGTGATGTTCATCATCTTCTCTATGTCTCGAACCGTGTGCGGGGACCGATAGGTAATTTTTGACGCCTACAGATACCCCCTCCAAAATGTTTCAGTCTTGTTTCTTTTATAGATGAGCCTGAAATACTTTAGATATAATCGGTCCAACCTTCAGTCGATGTAAAAGGACCTGTAGTTAGCTTTGATTCTTGACTCATTAGATTTTTAGTCTATTCGGTATTTAACGAATGGCTAAAATTCTTTCGGCACTGCGTTTATCGTCTGGCCGTCGTCGAAGACTCGAATCAAAAATTGGTGAGTTGATTTTGGCTCGTGTCATCAAGTTGACTTAGAACTAACTATCTCTATCATAATATATTGACTTAGGGCTACACGTTGAACAACGTTGACTTTAGGGTTTTGGATCGCCCGGCGTTGACTTTTTATCGCAACGTGTTGACTGATGTTGACCTAGGGTTACACGTTGACCGGCATCGACCTTAGGGTTTTGGATCGCCTGACATTGATTTTTCATCGCAACATATTGACTGGCGTTGACCTAGGGTTACGCATTGACGGGCATTGACCTTAGGGTTTCGGATCGCTCGGCATTGACTTTCGTCGTAACGCGTTGACTGGCGGTTACCTTACGGTTTCGGATCGCCCGACATTGACTTTTTATCACAACACGTTGACTGGCGCTAACCTAGGATTTCGGATCGCCCGACATTGCATTTTCATGGCAACACGTGGTAGTCTCAAGTGTTGAGGTTGCAGGACCAACTATTAAAACTGACACATCTACAGGTATGGATCTTATCCTAAAGTTGTTGGATGCTCAAGTCACGAGACCAACTAATGAAGCTGGTGCGTCAATGACTCTCACATGCATAGAATTTTTGGCAAACCCTCAGCCATCAACGGGTTTGATGAGACTTTACCGACTACCATTTAAGTCGGGCTAGCATACAGATTGTTTAAGTCTGTTCTGCATGTAATGTTATGCTAAAAGAGTTAATTCTTTTAGTGCTATGATATTGAATACATTGACTTTATCTTTCTCACGGGAATAGACTACCCGGCCGCATGTATTAGATGCAGACTCAGGATTTTTGGCAAATCCTTAGCCATCAATGGATTTGACGTGCCTTTACCAATTACCTTTTGAATCGGGCTTGCATACGGATTGTTTAAGTCCGTTCCGCATGTGACGTTATGCTAAAAGAGTTAACTCTTTTAGTGCTACGATATTGAATTCGTAGACTTCGTCTTTCTCACGGGAATAGACTACCCGGCCGCATGTATCAGATGCAGACTCAGGATTTTTGGCAAATCCTCAGCCATCAATGGATTTGACGTGCCTTTACCGATTACTGTTTGAATCGGGCTTGCATACGGATTGTTTAAGTCCGTTCCACATGTGATGTTATGCTAAAAGAGTTAACTCTTTTAGTGTTACGATATTGAATATGTAGACTTCATCTTTCTTACGGGAATAGACTACCCGGCAACGCGTGTTAGGCGTTAACTTATCCCTTCTTAGGATTCAGGATAAAAGTCCCCATACTTGTATTCTGGTATCTTCTTCAATCGGTGAAAGACTATACCGGCAATGCGTGTTAGGCGTTGACTTATCCCTTCTTAGGATTTGGGATAAAATTCCCCGCGCGTGTAAGGTACGGATTATTGTGTTATGAATAATAACCTGTCACAATGTTGAATATATGGGCTTTTATTCTTTTTACGGTCAAGAACTAACCAACAACGCGTGTTAGGCACTGACTTATCCCTACTTAGGCTTTGGGATAAAAGTCCCTGGTCTCGAATTCTGGTGTCTTTTTCAATCGGTGAAAGACTAAACCAGCAACGCGTATTAGGTGTTGACTTATCCCTACTTAAGATTCGGGATAAAATTCCCCGTGCGTGTGAAGCATGGATTTTGGGGTTATGAATAACAACCTACCACAATATCGAATATATGGGCTTTTGTCCTTTTTACGGCAAAAGACTAAACGACAACGCGTGTTAGGCGCTGACGTATCCCTTCTTAGGCTTCGGGATAAAATTCCCCAGACTTGGATTCTGATGTCTTCTTCAATCGGTGAAAGACTAAACCAAATTCCCCAGACTTGGATTCTGATGTCTTCTTCAATCGGTGAAAGACTAAACCGGCAACGCGTGTTAGACGTTGACTTATCCCTTCTTAGGATAAGACTAAACCGGCAACGCGTGTTAGACGTTGACTTATCCCTTCTTAGGATTTGGGATAAAATTCCCCGCGCGTGTAAGGCATGGATTATGGTGTTATAAATAACAACCTGCAAAATGTTGAATATGTGGGCTTTTGTTATTTTTATGGTCAAGAACTAACCGGCAACGCGTGTTAGGCGCTGACTTATCCCTACTTAGGCTTCGAGATAAAAGTCTCCAGACTCGGATTTTGGTGTCTTTTTCAATCGGTGAAAGACTAAACTGGCAACGCATATTAGGCGTTGACTTATCCCTACTTAAGATTCGGGATAAAATTCCCCCGTACATGTAAGGTACGGATTTTGGTGTTTGAAAAGTAATATCTTCTCTTAGGGCAAAAATGAACCCGATGCTGGAGAGGAAGAATTTTATATTCTATCTCCAGTTGTAAGGAAACTCAAAGTGAGATCTCCACTTTGAGAATCTGAAGAGTGAAACTAAGAGTGGGATCTCCACTCTGAGAATCGAAAGGATTCTGATAATCCTAACTGTCGGAAGGTTTGATTACCGAACTAAAGATGAATTTCTCGTTTATCGAAAGTGAATTGTGATTTTGGCCCTAACTGTAGGAAGGTTTGACCAAGCGAGAGTTTGAGGTGACCCTAACTACAAGAAGGTTTGATCACTTAATTTGAAAGTAGACCTCTCATTCATGAAAGGAATCGAGAGGGGATTTTAGTTTTGGCCCTAACTATAGGAAGGTTTGACCGAGTGGGAGGTTTGAGATGATCCTAACTATAAGAAGGTTTGATCGCTCGATTCGTGGACCTCTCATTCATGGAAGGAATCGAGAGAGGATTTTGATTGTGATCCTAAATGTAAGAAGGTTTGACCAAGTAGGCAGTGAGAGTGGGAGTACAAATCATAGTGGGAGTGTTGACTTGTACCGCTTACTCAGTGAGGGTTCTTGGCGTCAAGTGATAAGAACTTAACATGAAGGGGTTTGACAATTATGAATAATCAGGAGATTAAAATTCTGAGTACTATGTCCAGACTCTAACAATGGGAGTGTTGAGTGCACGGACGTAGCGGGAATTTGTGTGGGAGTTTCTTATTCATCACCTTCTTGTAGTGACCGGGTTATCCCTAAAAATATACTATGTAGAATTCTTTCGGGAACTTCTCGTTACATGAATTAGCCACCCCCAGCTTTTTTACAAAGCTGAGTCTAATATTAAACTCAGTTGGATGATCGGGTTATCCTTAATAATATTATGTATAAAATTCTCCAGGAACTTCCCGTCGAAGGTAGGAAACCGTTTAGACTCATATACCTATTGGAGTACCGGGGAGCAGTTTAAACTCATATACCGGTTGGAGGATTGAGAAGCAGTTTATACTCGTATACTTTTCGGAGTGTTCGTTCGACTTAATTGAGCGTTATGACGCCGGTTTCAACCAAGGTTTGGATGCTATTCTTGAGAGCGGCAAGCCTTGGTAGGATGAAGGATCCTCCTGTGATACACACAGTACTTTGGATTCGTAGTATTGTCAGCTTTCTCCTGATGTGCGATAGGTGGTAGCTTGATCTTGTTATTTTCAAGGAGGGACTTGAAAATGGCTGGAACATCTTCGTTCTTGAAGGAGTACTCCTTTTAAAGTCTTGGATCCAAAGTCTTTTGCTATCTTCAGGGTTGTTGTTGCGATGTCTGATTAACGTCAACAACTGCTATAAGTGCCTTGCCCTTACCACGGGAGGCGAAGTTTGAGTACGGAGGATTAGCCGTCGGTTGGCTCCTCTCAGCCTTCTTCCTTCAGAGGAAGCGTTCTGCCTGCTCTCTGTGCACTTTCAACTCTTTTCAGGTGTTGGATGATGCTACTCCCATAACTTCCAACACGTCCAAGGAGAGGTTGTTGTGGCATCTTTGGAGGATGAAGTCGTCTGTGATCGGATCTCGACAGTTCATCGCCTTATTTCGAAAGCGCTTGACAAAGTCGTCGACCGTTTCCCCGTCCTCTAGTTTCTCATCAAAGAGTATCCTAATTGATATCTCGGTGTCATCCTCAAAAAAATTGCCGAGGAATGAGCCTTCCATATCGTTCCAGCTATTGATGCTCTCAAGCTTAAGACGGTGATACCAATTGAAGACGGGCCCGCGAAGGGTGCCAACGAATAACTGAACCATCAGGGCTTCATTGCTAAAAATAACCCCTAAGTGGGACTTGAAGTAGATCAGATGTTAAGTGGGCGAGCCCTTCCTGTCGAATGGCGTGAAGTTGATCAGGTTGAACTTCACCGGGTACGAGATCGACTCCTACTCTCTCGGGTAGGGACACAGAATACCGGTCTTCTTCACCTCTCGAGCAGACATCAGAGCGTTGAGCTCTCGAGGTCTTTTATTTTCTCATCCTTGCTCGTATCAGGCTTTGAACGATTCTTAAGAGGAATAACGCGGCCACCCCCAGTATTATCATCTTCGGCGGGACTGCCCCTAGTGTCGTTATCTTTAGTGGGGCCATCCCCAGCGTTCTGATCAACGGGAGGGTTGTCAGCATTGATGCGTTCATCTACATCTTCATCGCTATTTGCTTGCTTAGCATCGTTGCGATGACTGGATTCACCGAATTGATTGGACAGAGCCCGAATTTGTGGTCATGCTCTTCCTTCATCCGTATCATGGACATTTCCAATTCGAACTTAAAGTTCTCTTTTTGCTTAGCCAAAGCGTCCTCGATGATTTTGGTCATTTGTTCAGTATTGATCATAAACACTTCCCGAGCTTGCCCCTCGCTAGACATTACGTCATCGGAGGTGATTGTAGAACAAGAGTCCGAGAGTTCGTCATCGGAATGGATTTCTTCATGGATTTTTAGGCAATTGCTATGTCCGACGGCTTCTAGCTGGAGCCGAGATATTCGTTGGGCGATTCCCAAACTGACTTCTCTTCTTGGAGAGAAATTGGGATTCGAGCCATTTGTCCCCCCTCATAGATTTTCCCTTGTCCACCATGTTGATGGTTATCTCAGGGAGTTCATCCTTTTGAACGATCGACATTCTCTTGTAGAGACGCCTTAGCTTGGTATTCGACGTTTCAGTGGAAATCCTCTCGAATACTAAGACCCTCTGCGGAGCGGTCTTGGGGCAGCTACACGCTGATAATACTACCCTAATAATCTTGGTGCACGGACAGTGAGAGTCTGTTTCTTGGGTACTTCTCTTTCAAGATTTATTCGTACCCCCAGCCCGAAACTTATCGACGTTGCGGTCAGAGCAACCTATCGGCTATTGGTTTGATTCCTCAGGTAGAACGTTGTTGTTTGTTCAGCACGTCTTCTTCTGAATAGGTAGTGTTTCATTGGCTTTAGCAGGAGTCATACGTTTGGAATCACACCCGTGTGAGGGTGAAATTTTAACGGGCTCCTGGTTTTATGTAGGCACCCCCGCGGGTAATTACGGGAATCAACTTGTTAGGAGGTCGCGTACTACCCCCAGTCCGGATGGTTGCTTGGGGTTCCTTTAACGGTCCCAAGCATTCCTTAACAGGTGCTTTGCCTTAATCTTCGTGTAAAGGACTCAGGCGATCCTTCAACGGAATTCCAAATTTGGAGAGATCCACGCTGTCGTTGGGCTTCACCGAAGGTGTGGGAGCAATAGGAGTGGGATCCGAAGTTGACGAAGGCTGGGGAACAACGTTTCTTGCTTTGGCCTTAGGCGTTAATTTGGTCTTTGACATCCAAATTTGTTTGGATCTCGGTGATCTCTTAACCACCTCTTCCTTTTGCATTTCTTGTGCTTTTCGCACAAGGATCTGGGCATGCGCAAGAAGTGCGCGACTCTTCTAAATGCGCTTCTCAAGAGTGGAACTGTTTTGTTTGACACGAACCCATTCGTTAGTAGGTGGTTGGGGGGAGGTTCGCAAAGCTTGTTGTGGAGATGGCTTAGCCACTTGGCGCTTTCTGAACTCCAAATCCGCTTGGTAACGGAATTTGTCCACCTGATCCAAAGCCTTGGCGATTTGGCGCGCGAGGCATTGGCATTGCCTTTGACGTGCCCTCCTTGATAGAGTGGGCTCGCCTTCAGCAGTTAACTCCTTGATCACGGAGGAGTTCAGATCTGTAGATCTGGTGTCATTGGACACCGGCAAATCATTGTGAGGTGCGGCTGTAGCAACGGTAGCGGGGAATTCGCCTTCTTGAGTCTTCAGATCTGAAGACCAGTAGATCTTTCAGATGGAGGAGTCCTTCCTACACTAGTGAGGAGAGGCGGATCTGGAGGAGGAGGAGGAGACGTACTCATCGAACTTCTGTTAGTCGAACTCGTATTCGACCTCTTCAGCCACGAGGATCTTGATCGTCGGCTGCAGCACGACAGCCTCGTTGACGAGACTGTTGGCTCCCACTGTGGTCGCCAGCTTGTTTGGTGAGAAAGTTAATGATTTCATTGCTATGTTCATTACAACTTTAAACGTTGCAATGAAAACAAAAGTTAGTCTTTTTATAAGACCTTTACACAATCAAAACACAAAAAAGTACAACTCTCGTCAAACAGCGTAACAAGTGTTTATCGCTCGCTGCTTACGTTGGATCTTAGCCTGTGATGGGGACGTTGATATCCGTGGACCACCAAACAATCAGATTAGATCCAGAGTTTCGTTGATTCGTGAAGGAATCAAGAAACCAAAGCAATTATCTCGGCAACAACGAGATAATTACTCTTCTCGAGATCACCGTAACGGGGAAATCTCAAGGATAAGGAACGGAAACTGCAGATCTAAAGAACCCTTCTTCTTCCTATTAAAGAACCGGCTCCAATCTCCTCTTCGCTTCTGAAATTCGTGCTCCTTCAGTCTTCAGTTCGGCAGGGCTTCGCCAACGCTCGAGAATTCTAGATATGAAAAAATGAAGGTCCTGGGGCTGTATTTATAGGCTTTAGGACCTCTGTTTTTGGATAAGAACGGCCGATTCCCTCTTATCCTTAGTTGTAACCACTTAACCATATTCATGGATGATATTTTATCAGTTGAAGTACATCCAGGCGGTTAACGGTCGAAAAACCGCCAAAAACAGCCAAAATCAGCTTTTTCAGGTTGCAGACACCTACGGGTGTCTCAGCATGGCTGAGACACTTGTGAGTGTCTCGGCTTGGTCGAGACACCATGTGGTGTCTCGGTTTGGCTCAGGGCTTGGTCTCGCGCGCTTCGTCCGTTTTTGTCGTATTTTTAACGTCCGAACTCGGAATTGTGCAATTCAAGATGCGTCGAAAACCCGTCGAGAAGTTATACAAGCTCCCATGATTGAATCATCTATGGATTGGATGGGACACGGGAGGTATTTCGTCTTTCGTAAGTGACGCAGAGCTCCCGATCGGTTCGTGTTTCCGTTATTCTGAAGTTCCGTTGCTTCGCATGGTTCGTTGACTCACTTCATGCGCTTGTCAATGTCAATTAAGCTTTTGTGACTTAGATAGTGATGTTCATCATCTTCTCTGTGTCTCTAGCCGCTTGCGGGGACCTATAGGTAATTTTTGATGCCTACAATCATGTGTGGCTCGGCCTTTGGAAGTTGTAGGTATCTTCTCCAGCTTTCCAATGCATCTTGAATCACCTCATTCCGAGATAGGACGAGAGAGTTAGAGCCAAAATACCCGCGGTGGTATGAACTGGCTCGCAAGGCTGCGAGTCACCAAATGGTTACTCGCACCCATGCGAGTCACCAAATGGTGACTCGCATAAAGAAGTGACATTTCGGCCATGTTGTGATTTGACTCTGAAGAGACTCAAAACACAAAAGTTGTAGGTCTTTTCGTCAACTTTCCAATGCATCTTAAATCAACTCATTCTGAGATCAGATGAGAGAGTTAAAGTTAAAATACTCGAGGTGGTCTTTTTGTAACATGTGTATTATCATGTCTACAATCATTTCCCAAAGTTTTATATTTTTTGGAATTTATTTGATATTTTTAAACAGTGTTTTAAAATCAGATAAACTGCTTTCAAATCTGTTTTTAGTCTGTGTCAGTTTGCGATCGACCGTCATGGTCGACCGCCTTGAGTCCTAAGACTCAATATGTGTTTTGATGGCTCGCGGTCGACCGTGGTGGTCGACCGGATGAAGTCCAGTTTGTTTTATGGTTGACCGCCATGGTCGACCGGCTGATATCCAGAGCCTATATTCTGTTTCTGAGCTGCTCGCGGTCAACCGTCACGGTCGACCGCCGAACCGTCTTTCAGACTCCAACGGCTATTTTCTGCAGCTGTTTTTGATGGCTTTTTTGGTCTTTTGTTTGGAGTTTTTGGCTGAGGTTTTGGGAGGCTATAAATACCCCATTGATCTCAGTTCTCAAATCTAATCTAAAAGAATGTTTTAAAAGATTTTAACAAGGGTTTAAGCTTGTTTTATTTTTGTTTAAAAGAGTGTTTAAGAAGCTTTTAAGCATTTGAGAGTTTGAGTTTGTGAAATCAATTTCTCAAGAGCTTCAGAAGATCCTATTGGTGCTTGAACATCCAACTACTCTTTCTCGATCTCTTGACCTATTGAGAAGTTTTCTAAACTCTATTTCTAGCTTTACGTTTGCATATTTGTTTGATTATCTTTCTTTAAAGCTAGTTTTTATGTTGAGTTTAGATTTGATAAATCTTATTGTTATACACACCCACATTGAGCTTATTGTATTTTTATACATAGTATAATTCGGTTGGTGAGTATTGTAACAATTGAGTGTGAGCCTACATTGAGTTCTCATCTATTGTAGAGAACATATCATTTATTATATTTTGGGATTGTAAAGTTTTCGGTTAGCTAGAAAATCGAGTGTGTAGTGGAGATCTCCTCGAGGTGAGGAGCGGAGACGTAGGTCGTGGGGACCGAACTTCGTGAATGATATTTGTGTGGTGTAAATGTTATTCGAGTTAACGTAGAAAACCCGGTTGTGATAGTGGATTTTTCCACAGGAGTGGGGAGCGGAGACGTTGGACGAAATGTCCGAACTCCGTGATCATATTGTGTGTTTGCATTGTTCATATTGCCCTATCACATTTGTAGCTTGTTTATTTACACTATCACTCTTATCTTGTTTATGTTTATTTCACCCTTATGTTAGTTTATATATCCTTGCATATATTACCTCTTTGCTAGGATATATCTCTTTATTCATATTGCTTATTCTTGCTTATAACACTTGTATATCGATCTTGCAAGAATAATTCTTTAGTAAGTTTTAATTAGCATAAAATTAGATTAGATTAGCATAAGACCCTAATCAACCCCCCCTCTCTCGGGTCTAACACAATCATCTTTAATCATGAATAAGAAGCGGTTAGGGACCTCCCACGGTAGCTACTTAGTCATTTCTAAAGGGATTGAAACCTCCACTGTGGTTGTCCAAAAACTCTTTCGTTGAGATAAGATTTGAAGACCTTATTTGGTCAATCTTCCCTCACGAAGTTCCCACTACTTTCTCGGTCAAATCTTCCTATAGTTAGGACCACGACCAAAATCTCCTCTTAATTCTTCCAATGAACAAGAGGTCCACAAATCGAGCGATCAAACCTTTCTACAGTTAGGATCGTCTTAAAACTCCCGCTTGGTCACAACTTCCTATTGTAGGCTGTCTAAAAAATAATAATAGATAGCTGATTCTCCACCAAACACTGATGACGGAAGTTACAATCTGGCGACTTCCAGAAGGCTACAATTTAAAGACTTTCACGTAGATGATGAAGGTTACAATCTGACGACCTTCACAACAACTGATGAAAGCTCTAATCAACAACCTTCATAATCAACATTGGGAGTTGCAATCTGACAACTCTCATATATCAAAAAAGTTAAAGCAAAGATTACAAAACGACGATCTTTGCAACGCTCTGACAGAAAGAGACTACAAATCGACGGTCTCTTCAAACCAAGACGTGGAAGTCCTCCCTGCGTACCATCATCAAGATGCAACACCAATTCAATCGCAAACGCAGCTCAGATCTAGCTGCCAATGCAGTTCACGTTCAACCGCAAACGCAGCCTCCGAAAGCTACCAACGCAGCTTCGTCCGCTACAAACACAAACTCAACCTCATATGTGAGATGACTGATCTTGATGGCTGCGATAACAACATGACTAATATTATATTAGCAACTATTAGAGGTGCTGATGAGCAGTGTAATGATTTTAGAAAAGCGGGAAGATCTAGAGAGCTGTTGTCAACACATGGTTAAACCATGCGAAGAAATCATAGGGGAGATCGTGACCTGCAGTTGATAGAGCGTTATTGAGATGCCTCAATTGTCACAAATGGCCTGAATAGGACCTTCTCAACTGGTCATTGGTGTCATCCATATATAAAGACAGAAAAGGCAGCCACAACTAATCGCCGCCAAACGCAGCTCAAATCGCCGCCAAACGCAGCTCAAATCGCCGCCAAACGCAGCTCAAATCGCCGCCAAACGCAGCTCCAATCCGCTGCCAAACGCAGCTCAAATCACCGCCAGATGCAACTTCAATCACCGCCAGACGCAGTTCCACAACGCTACGAAACGCACCTTCAAACATTGAAGAACGTAGCTCTACATCGCTGCAGAACGCAGCCCTACATCGCTGCAGAACGTAGCTTCACAACGCTACAAACACAACTTCATATCGCTACAGGACGCGCTTACAGATGCTGCGTTCAAACACAGAATCCATGCCAGAACGCAAGTCAAGCTTCTGACTCATTCAAACACAATCCATGCGGTTACGAGAAGATCGCTGATCACCCACGATCTGGGGAGTGGTTTTAGTGGGTTGTTACACCCCTAATCTCCCTATAAATATCAACAAACTCAACAGAGTTAGGGGGATTTTTTTTGGGATTCGGAGAGAGAAAAATATCGAGGATAGCTGGATCTGTGAGAGCGAGAGTTGGAGGATCGGCTCTTTACACAGTCTGGGGAATCATCATCAACTGAAGAGTCCAGACACTCGATACTTGGCTTATTAACCGAATTATTTTTGGTTCAAACAACTCTTTTCTTATTAGAGTTTGTCACTCAATCTGAGCTATAATACTCGGTAAAAGTTATCAACCAAGCAAGACATTTTGTTCCAGTGAATCAAGACGGTCAGATCGTCAACGGAGAGCAAATTCGACACAAGCAATCGAAGGAGGCACTCCATCGCTACCAAGAAGAACACAGTTTTAAACAAAGGGGAGAATCAAATTCATTCTCCCACTTTTGTAATCGGAATCCAAATTGTAATCAATTTTGAGAGAATACAAATAAACTTTTCTTTCATTGCCTTTTTACTGCAAAATTTCCCACAAACAAAAGATGGCGACTCCGCTGGGGACAAGCTTCTCTGATGAAGAAGTGGTGGCGCAATCCGATATTCATCTCGCTGGAACGACTGTTGAGACTCTCGTTGTAGAGTTTGATCAAGCCAAGTACGAGGAAGCTCTTTCCTCTGGATCGCTTAGCCCCAAGGCCAGACACAACACCCAAAAAGCTTCCAAAGAGATCCAACCTGTTGTTGAGAAGCCGAAGAAAGCCCTCTCCTTCGGCCAGGAACTTAAACTAGCTCTGCTGGTTGAAGATTCTACACCCGTATCAACACGGCGTACAATAGGTAGTAAGAGACCTATGGCGGAAGAACACCCAATTAACGCCGACAACGCTGCTGCTAAGGCTTTGAAACAAGCCAAGAAGAACGCCGCTCGAAGGCGGAGAAGATCCATTCGACGAGCACATCTTTAATAAAATCGATCCCTGGTTCAACGCAAGGATCGCGTTCTCGAATCCCCACACAAAAGTTGCGTTCCTACTCCAGAACGCATACTTCATGGCAATGAGCCTAACTACGAGCCTCGAGTTATACAACTAAAACGCGACCCTCAATGGTGCGTTGTCCATCCAAAACACAGCCCTGCTAAGGGGAAACACGCACCTCATGAGTGCGTCCAAATAAAACAGGACCCTAAGGGGTCTGTTTCATCAAATAAACGCAGGCCAAAGCCTGGTGTTTTTAGATCACAAAGCGACCCTCGCGCTTTAATTCCAAAAAGCGATGTGGTCCGCCAAGTTCAAAGGAGTCGATATGGGCTTAAGATTCATGTCCAACAAGAACCAGTCTCGCCCATCCAAGGACAGGGGGTCTTATTTCCGACGAAGAGTTACTTTCAAGTCTCTGATTTGTGAGAGTTACTCTCTAGAGGAAAACCAATGCAACAGACAAATCATTCATGCCATTGTGAGAGGATTATTTCGGCAGTCCTCTCCGAGTGCCACTGTTGCGCACCTAAATCCCGACAATCTGTGTTTGACAGACTGGCGGATGTCGTAAGACCTACCAAGAGACGACGTCATCAAAAGAAGAAGGTTTCTGAAGCCGAATATCCCCAGGTTACCATCAACATGACCGACAGAGGGAAGGCCTCACATCCTAGTTCTGATGAATCGGAAAGAAGCCATTCCCCGACTGTCCAAGAAATTTGTGACGAGTTCGAAGGGGTATATCGATGTACTCGGACACGGACAGGAGCTATCCGCTTAGTAGATTATCGAAAGTTGGCCAAAGGAATTACTTCCAATGATGAACATTCGGCAATCATTGAATCTTAATCTTCAAGCTCCGTCGTGGCACGAGAGACTTCCGTCTATATGACGGGGAATCCTGAAGACTTGGCCAAAACAGTCAGCGAACACCATGTTATGCTCCATGCACAACAAGAGACCCTTCTCCAAATGAAGGATATGCTGGCCCAACTCCTCGCCGAAAAAGGCCAAAAACCTGCATCTTCCAGGAGGATGACCTCCAAAGGAAAACAGAAAATACTTGAAAATTTGGAACATGAAACTCACAATTTGGAGTCTTCTTCCGAAAACGAGAAGGAGATGGAAAGAGAACAGAATCCTCCTCAATCAACTAAAGTGGATGAGCTAGAAGCCCGCCTTAACGCAATAGCCAACAGAAGCGATCTTCGTGAGGAAGGAGTGATACGGCCTTACCCTGCAGAATGGGATACAGCTCCCTATCCGCCAAAATTTAAGGCCCCAATGCTACAACCTTTTGATGGTACAGGATCGCCGAACCAACACATCTACTACTTCAAGTCACAGACCGGAGATGTGGTAGCCAACGACGCCATCCTAACTCGCTTGTTCATCGGTACTCTTAAGGGAGTTGCCTTTGAATGGTTTATGAAACTGTCTGCTGGATCTATTCAGAAATGGGTAGATCTGGAAAGGCTTTTCTTAGCCAGATTCTTCAAAGATGACACGGAAGTCTCAGTCCCTACCCTTCTCGCCACAAAGCAAAAGAAGGGAGAATCTATTAAAACTTATGTGGAGAGGTTCCGCAGCATGGCATTGCGATGCCCATCAGGTATGACTCAATCAACTTTGGTTGAAACTTGCAGGCACAACTTGCAGACTCAGCTCCTCGTTCAGATGGGAGTAGCAGAATGTAGATCCTGGAGACAACTGGTGTCGCAAGGAGAACAAGCTGAAGAGATTTGTGGCGCGAGTTAAAGCTGAAGAAGTGCCATAACCCAAGCCGCAGCAACAACGCAATCAGCACAACGCCCAGCGGTCTAAGGGAAAAGAGACTTTAGCAGCTGACTACACGCAGGTACCACCGCCTACTAAGCAAGGCAATGCGCCAAATCAACAAAGAGAGCCCAAGCAGTACTCGTTCAAAGAAGAGCATGTGGACAATCTGTTCCAATTACTTCGGAAGAGTAATAAATTGCAGCTCCCTGAAATCAGAAAACCAGATGAAGCAGGGAAGGTAGATGACCCCAATTACTGTTGCTATCATAGGTTCTTGGGACATCCTACCAGAAAATGTTATGTGTTCAAAGACATCTTGCAAAATTTGGTGAATGCTAATGTACTTACCCTGAAGCCGGAGCAGAAGACTGTATCTACCAACTTGATTGCGGTCCAGTTCGGTGACTTCCTCCCTGTAGCTGCTACCGATGGTGTCATTCCCATCCATAAAGGGGAAATGCACTTGAAAAACACCGATTTACACAATCAGAAAGACAGGGGGTTGGTCCCTCTCACTATCTCAAAAGGAGAGATCATGTGGGTCCATCCCGACCTAATTGAAGATCAGCATTGGACGAGCACTTTGCCTAGGCAGAAAAGAGGCAAGGCTAAGTTATCCAATATGATTAGTCCCTTTGTTAGTGAGAATAATGACCATCTCAAACCTCTCACCGACTCGGAAGAAGAGAGAATCGTCCTAGCGGCATACCCAGAAGGCAACCCCGGTACTCGGTCAGGGAAAGCTTATTTGAGAAACTATGACCAGAATGCTCAAGAAGCCGAAGAACACCCCCAAGACACTGGGGGTTCTGTACCAAAGAAGCCGGTCGATAAAGGGAAACAAAAAGAGCTCCGGTTCAACAAAAATCTTCACCAAGATCTTAGCGAAACGAGCGCCCCTTACCAATTTAATGTGATGGCGCAGGTGGCCAACATACCAGTCAGGATCACCCTATATGAGGTATTGAAGTTGTCCAAAACCATCAGAGAAGCTCTGATTGAAGCTTTGAAGAACACAGAGAGCTTCATCACTCAAGTTACTCCAATTCCTGAAGCGTCTGAAGATCAGTCCTGCCTGCAATGTATACAAGCAGCCAGGAGTCTACCCTGCATATCATTCACTCAGGAAGATATGCAAGTGAAACATAAATATGACAGGCCCCTGTACTACACAGGATACATCGGGTCATTAGAAATCAGCCGTGTTCAGGTTGACCCAGGCTCGGCACTTAGCATTATGCCTTACAGAGTTATGCAAGTTTTAGGGATTCCCATGCATCGGTTGAATGCTACCCAAACTACCATCTTCGGATTCAATACTAACAACACTCGGCCCCTGGGAAAGATCAAACTCAGATGTCAGATCGGAGATCTCAGGTCTGAAGTGACTTGTTACATCATAGATGCGGACACGTCCTACAATCTGTTATTAGGACGACCATGGATTCATGCAAATCGCATTGTCCCATCCACCCTATATCAAGTCATGAAGTATGTCAATGATGAAGACGAAGTTTGAACCCTGATTGTGGAAAAATACCCCTTCAGAGGAGTGGAAAACTTCCATACAGATTCGGTCTTCTACTCGGAATCACAAGAGAAATACCCCTTCAGAGGAGTGGAAAACTTCCATACAGATTCGGTCTTCTACTCGGAATCACAAGAGAAAGAAGATATTGACAGTGGTAATGACAGATTCGGTCTTCTACTCGGAATCACAAGAGAAAGAAGATATTGACAGTGGTAATGAGGCAGATGTCGAACCAGACCCAGAAGGGAATTGTCCATGGGAATTGAACATTAATATAATTGGTCCAGTCGAGAACAATAATAATGTACCGAGTGAGGGCGAGTGGTGCATTAATAAAGATTTTATTTTGGCGTACTTGTCTGATGAATCTTTTAAAGTTGGACAAATAGAGAATGATCATAATACAGGTACCAACTCGTGGCACACATTGTGTGCAGAGGCGTGCCTCACATTGCCAATCAAGTCATCCTTCGCTTCAGATGAAGAAGTAGAAGATGCACAAAAAGCTTTCTTCGAAGTCCCGTCCAAAAAGAAAGGGCAAAAGCCAATCCGTCTCGGTAAAGTTAAACCCACACCACTCAGACGGGGAAGCTCGGAGGAAGAAGACGGAGTTCCTCAATTCCACTACCATGAACCCAATTCTATACATTTAATGAAACAAATAGGGTATAACTTTAATAAAAAGCAGGGTTTAAACTTTGGGAAAGGAAGGCAAACACCGATTCGAATGTCTCTAACCCCCGAAGGAAAACCTCCGGACTACTATCAAAAAACCGGAAGAGGCGTAGGCTACGTTACAACCCCGTCGGCCTCAGAAAATAAAATCAGTAATTATCTACGTCAGGACCATTCATCCAGGACATCTTCTTGGGAATCCGACGTCAGTGTTGGGCCTTTCTTTAAAAGCCTAACTGTGAACATGGTTTCGACTAGTCATCCAGATGAAGACGCAGGGGGTGATGAAGGATTAATCGAATCTACCGACGATCCTTGGATCAAACGCCTCAACATCTTGTGGATATGTGCTTCGAACGACGCGAACCACCCACTGAAGATAAAGTGATCCAGGTCAACATGGGAGACGAATCTAACCATAAGCCTATCTTTATAGCCGAAGACTTATCATCATCCGAAAAAGAAGACCTTATATCTCTCATCCGAGAATATATAGATGTCTTTGCTTGGAATTACGAAGATATGCCTGGCCTGGACCCGAAAGTAGCCACACATCGTCTTAACATCGATCCAGATGCTAAACCAGTCAAGCAACAATAACGCCGGTTTCGTCCAGAGGTCATGGAAGCGATTGAGTCAGAAGTTAAAAAGCTTATAGACTCGGGTTTTGTTAGGGAGGAACAACACCCGGACTGGGTGGCCAACATTGTTCCAGTTCCCAAGAAGAACGGTAAGGTCCAGATATGCATTGACTTCCATGACCTTAACGCAGCTTGTCCAAAAGATGAGTTCCCGCTTCCTATCACTGACATCATGATCGATAATATCTGCGGGTATAAAAGGATGTCTTTCATGGATGGATTCTCTGGGTATAACCAGATCAAGATGCACCCGGAAGACAAAAATCATACCACTTTTAGAACACCACTGGGGGTGTATTGCTATACAGTAATGCCATTTGGCCTGAAAAACGCAGGTGCAACTTATCAACGTGCAATAAACACGATCTTTCACGAATATTTACGAAAGAAGATCGAGTGCTACGTTGATGATATAGCAGTAAAAAGTCAACATAAGGGTGATCATCTTACAGACTTGAAGACAATGTTCGATATCATGCGAGCACATCAATTGAAGATGAACCCGACAAAATCATTCCTTGGGGTGTCAAGAAAAAAATTCTTGGGATTTATTGTTACATCCAAGGGGATTTCTCTTGACCCAGAGAAAATCCGCGCTATACAAGATATACCACCTCCAAAGAATCTCGAAGAGCTTAGGGGTTTGCAAGGGAGATTGGCCTATATTCGTAGATTTATATCAAATCTCTCAGGGCGCTGCCAACCTTTCTCTAAGCTCATGAAGAAAGGAGTATCCTTTGTCTGGGATGGAGAATGTCAAAAAGCATTCGAGGAGATTAAGAGATATCTTCAACCGCCGGTTCTTGTAGCCCCAAAATCAGGAAAGCTATTCCTGTTGTATGTGAGAGCCATGGAACATTCTCTTGGAGCTTTGTTGGCCCAGAATAACGATCAGGGTCAAGAGCAAGCCATCTATTACCTAAGAAGGACTATGATGGGAGCCGAACACCGATACAATCCAGTTGAAAAAGAATGTCTCGCTTTGGTATTCGCAGTTCAAAAGATGCGACATTACCTCATTGGAAAAACAATTCATATCATCTCCAATGTAAATCCTTTAAGAGTTCTGATGACAAAGTCATCATCTCTAAATTGCCGACTAGCAAAATGGGCCATTCTCTTGTCACAATATGATATGCAATTTATGCCTCAAAAGGCGGTCAAGGGTCAAGCATTGGTAGATTTCTTAGCTGACCACCCGGTGCTAGGGACATCTAAGTTGTATGAAGAATTGCCTGACGAAGTCGCTAAAACTTGCGTTACTCAAGAAACTACGCAAGTGTGGAAATTATTCTTCGACGGTGCATCTAGGGCAAACCCTCATGGAGCAATCACTGCGGGAGTGGGAGTAGTATTAATCTCTCCTAACGGTCACGTAATCCCAAGGGGATTTTCCCTAATCGAACCTTGCACCAACAATGTAGCCGAGTATAATGCTCTGCTATTAGGAATGCAATTTGCCGAAGAACTTAATATTCAGCACCTCGAAGCTTACGGTGACTCTCAGCTCATCGTTAATCAAGTCCGAGGGGAATACGAAGTGCGTCATGAGGATCTTATCCCGTATTATTTCGCAGTGCTAAAGCAAGCTGAGAAGTTCGAAGGTTTCTTTATTGAATACATTCCGCGAGCTCAGAATGCTTACGCAGACGCTTTAGCCTCGCTAGCAACTTCATTAGCGTTGCCTCCAGGGGCTGAAACTACAATCCCGGTTACAGGACGCGAGTTATACTGTTTCAAGATTCATATGGAGGAAAGCTCCGATAAGACACCGACAGGAGAAGTCTGTACAACCTCGATGGAAATTGAAGCTAGAGATTGGCGGTTCCCGTACATCGACTATGCCATATAGGGAATATTGCCTGATGACCCTAAGGAAGCGGCTACTATCAAACGAAAGGCCCTCCAATTCTATTATGATGCAGTCTCTCAAACCCTATATCGTAAATCACATGACGGAGTTTTGCTTCGATGTCTCTCTCGGAAGGAAGCAAAAGAGGCCCTTAAGGAAGCTCACGACGGAATGTGCGGAGCTCATCAGCCTGGAGCTAAATTAGGCGATCGTCTTCGACGAATTGGATATTACTGGCCAAAAATGTTCTCAGACGCAGTCGACTATGCTAAACGCTGTCACGAATGTCAGATTCATGGGGACTTTATCCATCAAGCGCCAGGTAATTTGCATCCTACATCTGCATCTTGGCCATTTAAAATGTGGGGCATGGATATCGTGGGACCAATTTCTCTTCCGACGTCCAAAGGACACCGGTTCATTCTGGCCGTAACCGACTATTTCTCTAAGTGGGCAGAGGCAATCCCGCTAAAAGAAGTCAAGACAAAGAATGTGATCAAGTTCATTAAACATCACGTCAACTACCATTTTGGAGTCCCGAGACGGATAGTTCACGACAACGGGACACAATTTGTTAGCTTTGGATTTCAGAGATTCTGTGATAAATTTCGCATCCAAAGTGTTGCATCCACAGCGTATTATCCGCCAGCAAATGGTCTTGCAGAAGCTTTTAACAAAACTATCGTAAAGCTCCTCAAAAAGTTTGTCTCCAAGAGTCGACGAGATTGGGATGAAAGACTCGGAGAATGTTTGTGGGCCTACCGCACAACAGTAAGGACCCCTACAAGAGCTACGCCATTCTCTTTAGTATATGGCTGTGAAGCCGTATTGCCATTAGAAATCTAAATTCCTTCCTTAAGAGTCGCTATCACAACCAGACTGACAGATGAAGAGAAACACCAACGACGTTTGCAGGAACTCGAAGCTTTAGACGACAAACAGCTTCAAGCTCAGCAACAGATCGACTTATATCAGGCCCATATTTCTAAAGCCTACAAAAAAAAGGTTAAGGAACGGATTTTCAAGAAAGGCGATTTGGTTTTGGCTAATCGACGACCTATGGTGATGACCCATAAAACCAAAGGGAAGTTTAATCCCAAATGGGAAGGACCTTTTGTGGTAGAGACAGTCTATTCCAACGGAGCTTACCGTCTCATCAATAAAAAAGGCGACAGACTTATGATGCCAATTAATGGGAAATTTCTCAAGAAATATTACCCTTAAGTTGCAAGTCTCTTGAGCTTAGCTGGCGGTTGCTTATGAAATGTTTATTTGAATGAATAAGTTCTCCTACTTTGTATGTCGTCAAGTTAACATTACACCTCTGACGATTTAAGTTGTCGAGAAATATTATAATAAAGAAATTTCTTAAGTTGTTGGATTGATTTGGTTAAGTGGAAAAATCTTAGCAACCTAAGATGCGCACCCAATGTCTGAAGAAAGAGCGTCTAGCTTCCTCGAACACAAGTTCTATAACTGCGTTTCAAGTCTCTCGAACGCAAGTCTCAACCCTGCGTTCCTGGTTCCTATAAAGGGGTAGACCCACGTTGGGTGCATTCAAACACAGAATTTCAATTACAATGAAGAAACTTTCAGAGATTACCCTAACAACAGCAAAGGGGATCCTTAACAAATTGGAATGCGTCAGATCTCCCTGAACACAAGTTTTACAACTACAACCCAAGTCTCAGAGTTGTGTTCAAACTTGTTTGGACGCAAAGACAAAATCATGCGTCCTCAATAAGCCTGCGTTCAAATCATTCAAACGAAGTGGGATAATTTGCAGAAACTTCAACATCACAACGAGACTGCAACATTCCAGACAAACACAGAAAATGCAAGAAAAACAGCAGCAATTCATTTCATGCAGATAATAAGTGTTTGAAGAAATAACATAGAGTTATTACAAAATCAAAACAAAAGTAAGAGTTGCTGGGGCTTAGAGTAAAGAGAAGCTCAGAAGATGAGCTTCTGTATTCGATATAGCTTTTTCGTGCTTCGCCATCACTTCTTCTTTAACTCTCTTACAAAGCTCGACATCAGGAACCGCAGCAGCAGCAGAAGCCTCCCGTTGCAGCACTTGTATGGCTTCCTTTTTAGCTTGAACTTCTGCTGCAAGGGTGGCATCCCCAAGGCTGAACTCCTCCTGGGTAAGCTCCCCTGCATTTAGTCTAGCCCTGGCTTGGCAACGTTGCTTCTGCAAGCTCCAGATACGAGCATTCCTCTCTGAAATATCCAAAGCTCAGGCCCTAGCGGCAACTTTCTCCCTCAGCCTAGCGTTACTGATGGCCCATTGGATTTTAGGCTATAAATCTGTGTGCTGCAACTCCTCTAGATAACGAGCGGCCCCCGAGTATCGGTATATCTTCTCATCAAAACGTTGAGCGTAGAGGGGGTTGACTTCCGCAAGAGCCTTCAACCCTTCTACGATAGGCGCTCGAAACTCCAGGAAAGAGCCCCACCTATGCATCACAATGGAGAAAGCGTGCCTCACCAGATTTTCTAAACGTCTGGAGAGAAAAAGAGTACAATGGGGCGACAAACGAACAGTCTCATCAGTCACCCGCTCGAAGTCCTCGTGCGGGAAGATCACGGAGATGGGTGGAATGAGAGGAGCATCTTCGGGAATAATAAGGGGAGCAGCAGCAGCAGGAACCCCACCTGGCAGACAAACCAAATCAAAGTCAGAAAAGCAGATGAATGCAAACGCAGTAAGTTAAACATGCGTCGAGATCAGCCTGAACGCAAGGAATTTGGACCTGCGTTGGATCACTATGAACGCAAAACTTCTTCCTGCGTCCAAGATTAAGGGATCAACCCTTCATCTTATCAATAAACACGGAAGTTCCCTTCCGCATTCAAGATCAAAGAATGCAGGAATGTTGTTCGTATCTAAGACGAATAGTTTTCGTCAATGAACACAGAAACTTCTCCGTGTGTTCAACGTTAAGGGTTTGATTCTTCATTATTACAATGAACACAGGAAGTTCTTTCAGGATCCAAAGTCAAGAAGATGAACCGTTTTCATCAAGAGACATGCAAATTCTGTTCACATTCAAGATTGAAGAGACGAATTATATTCGTCATCGTCAACCGGAGTCCATCTAAGGAATTTTAAGAAAATCAATTAAAGAAAAATGCTTAAACGAGGAAGACATCGAGACTTACCTCGATGACCAGGCGTCGGAGGCGTCGATGTCGGTCCGGAAGAAGACCCAAAAGCATTCTTCGACGGCGGTGTAGGGTGCGCCATCTTGTCGTCGCCGCTTGAGCAAGACTTCTTGGAAGCCATGGCCAGAAGACGAGGCGAAATAGTGGAAGAACTAACGAGAAGAAACTCGTTTGGGAGTTCAAGAAAGAAGTTTAAACGTTGAGGCTTTTTGACATGACTAATCAGCCCTATTTATAAATAATTAATAATGATGTAGAGTTCCAAGACTCCCGCTGAGAGGGGCCTCTTCGTCATCATTATGACCGCTTGGGCTTCCGATTAGACGCGGGACAAAACCCTGCGTCCATAAAGCCAGACTAAACGCAATAATCTAGAGATGCGTTCTTCCAAAAATACGCAGCCCAAGAGCATGAACGCAGGGGGTACCCCTATTTCTAGAATCGGATTTTTGGAAAATATGCTGCTTGAGTTTTAAAAACTTCTGCAGAATTTAAAACAAAATATTTGACGAAGTCTTCTCAATGTTTGAACTCCACCCTCCTCAAAGTTGCTCCAAACACAACACTTCTAACTTATCGACTCTCATCAATAGAGCGATAGGTCCTCAAAGTTGCTCCGATCATAACACTTCTAACTTATCGACTCTCGTCAACAGAACGATAGGTCCTCAAAGTTGCTCCGATCACAACACTTCTAGCTTATCAACTCTCGTCAATAGAGCGATAGGTCCTCAAAGTTGCTCCGATCACAACACTTCTAACTTATCGACTCTCGTCAATAGAGCGATAGGTCCTCAAAGTTGCTCCGATCGCAACACTTCTAGCTTATTGACTCTCGTCAATAGAGCGATAGGTCCTCAAGAGTTGCTCCGATCGCAACACTTCTAGCTTATCGACTCTCGTCAATAGAGCGATAGGTCCTCAAGAGTTGCTCCGATCACAACATTCTAACTTATCGACTCTCGTCAATAGAGCGATAGGTCCTCAAAGTTGCCCTGAACGCAACACTTCTAGCTTATCGACTCTCGTCAATAGAGCGATAGGTCCTCAAGAGTTGCTCCGATCACAACACTTCTAGCTTATCGACTCTCGTCAATAGAGCGATAGGTCCTCAAGAGTTGCTCGAACACAACACTTCTAGCTTATCGACTTTCGTCAATAGAGCGATAGGTCCTCAAAGTTGCTCCGACCACAACACTTCTAGCTTATCGACTCTTGTCAATAGAGCGATAGGTCCTCAAAGTTGCTCCGAACACAACACTTCTAGCTTATCGACTTTCGTCAATAGAGCGATAGGTCCTCAAAGTTGCTCCGATCGCAACACTTCTAGCTTATTGACTCTCGTCAATAGAGCGATAGGTCCTCAAGAGTTGCTCCGATCACAACACTTCTAGCTTATCGACTCTCGTCAATAGAGCGATAGGTCCTCAAGAGTTGCTTCGATCGTAACACTTCTAACTTATCGACTCTTGTCAATAGAGCGATAGGTCCTCAAGAGTTGCTCCGATCGCAACACTTCTAGCTTATCGACTCTCGTCAATAGAGCGATAGGTCCTCAAAATTGCTCCGATCGCAACACTTCTAACTTATCGACTCTCATCAATAGAGCGATAGGTCCTCAAAATTGCTCCAAACGCAAACACTTCTAGCTTATCGACTCTCGTCAATAGAGCGATAGGTCCTCAAAATTGCTCCGATCGCAACACTTCTAACTTATCGACTCTCATCAATAGAGCGATAGGTCCTCAAAATTGCTCCAAACGCAACACTTCTAATTTATCGACTCTCGTCAATAGAGCGATAGGTACCCAAAGTTGCACCAATCGCAACACCTTCCACTTGTCGACTCTTAATAATAGAGCGATGGGACCACAAAGTGTGCCATGTTAATATTACATTCCTGGCACTTACAGGATTCTTCTAGTATTTAAGGCAAAAACATAATACAGGAGGAATAAATAGTTGTTGTCGCAATATCAAACTGGTATTTCATGGTTCCATGTCAAAACATGATAAGAAAAAGAAACAATGAAAAGCCAGAAGGCAGCACTATCTTTATTCAAAGGAAAATAAGGTGACCTAAGATAAGTGTTGTTCCTACCAAAAGAACGATACAAAAGTAGGCTCATCAATTCATCAGACTGAACGAGGCTAGCTGAGACTTAATGTCAGAAAGTTTTCCTTCATGGTCAGCCCGAACCAGCATCTCGGCCCGTTTCCGAAGCTCGTCCTCGCTAGACAGCATAGCCTCCACCTCCTTCTTAGCCTCCTCCAGGGCACTAGCTTTTGTGCGATAATTCACCAGTGAGGTAGCACTTTTGACGTTGAGCTCAGTGACGATGACTTCTTCCCGTTTGAACTGAGCCTTCATCCTAGTCAACTCTACTTCAGCGGCAATGATCTTCTCTCGTAAATTCTCCAAAGAAGTGTTGGAGAGTGCTAGCTCAGCTTACTTTTGAGCATGCAGTTGCTGCAGATGTTCCACCTCGGCCTCTTGCTCTGCTATATGACGTCGAGCAACTTCATACTTATTAACTTCTTCAGCCCGAATATCCTTGAATGTGGATGCAATCTGCGCCTGGATATCAGCACGACCTAAAGCCTCCAAGAACCTTAGTTGTGCCTCTAAGCGCAAAATAGCTTCTGAGCAACGCTGAACGACGTGGGCTTCACCCACAAACTTGAGGTTGTTTAAACTATTTGCGAGCATAGGCTTGAAGGGTTCAAAAGTATCTCGGCCAGCCAATACAACCTCAATCACCTTCCTGGTGAGACTTTCTAAATAGTCAAGAGAAATCTTGAGAAAATCTGGCACGTCTGTGGGACTCGAAGCAGCTATGGGAGACGACACAGAAACTTTTGAAGACACAGAGCCAAGTAAAAGACCAGCAGGTGACTTCGGCGTAGTGGCTTGAGAAGGAACGCCGATATCCAGTTGAGATGGACTCGATTGCAGAGCCATCAGTTCCCCCATGTTAGATGACCTTGGCATGTCTACTACTTCTATAGAGGCTAGAGAAATTGTCAATAAAGTTGTCGGTGGAAGGGCCGTCGTTGAGATCTCCAAGCGAGGTGGCTCTGACACCTGAGCTGGTGGTGGCATAAGCTGTTGTGTCGAAGGAGGGGTGACAATACTCGCCTCGTGTATCATAGGATCTGTATGAGAAAACTGTTTAAATACAGAGCAAAGATTAGTCGCGAGTCAAAACAAACGACACTTACCAGTAAGAGGTAGAGGAATGTAGGCTGACGCTTTGTCGGAAGAAGATGGTGGTGGAATATCCCAGTCATCGGGATCATCGCTGTCATCACCCATGTTGTCATTATTCCCACTTGGGTCGCCATCATCATCTATGGTGTTCACACCATCGCTATGATCCATAGGTTCCTCTTCGTCTACGGGAGGAAATGCTGGCACATCCTCGGTGATGGTAGGTTTTGATATGACTCCAGTAGTAGGGCTAGGCTGTGAGTCGCTTACAAGTGGCAATAACACAGAAGCAGAAGGAGACTTGTTTGTTATTAAGCCTTGCTGAGCAGCCATCGTAGGTTCTTATACAGGAGGTATATCTTCTTCAACATGAGGGGCAGTGGAGGTAGTATCATGAAGCGTGTCTTCAGGGGCAAACTCCATACCCCCTGCAAATGATTCATCTCCACGTTCTTCTTCATTCAATGAATGTGCAGAAGAGGCAGTGCCTCTTAAAGCGGGGCCAACACTGGGGAGACCAGGCTAAGATGAGAGTTCCATAGCAGTTGATTCTCGTTCTTCTTCTTCGGTATGCCATGCTTTCTGAGCATCCGACATAAGTTTGGAAGCAGGGGGCTCAAGCGCTAACTTTCGACGAGCTCTTTTGTCATACTTGGCTTCTTCAGCCAGCCCCAGCTCTCTTTTTTCAGTGGCACTCTTACTCCGAGTCTGAACTCTTGAAGGTTCCACCTCGTGAGTATCCGACATCCTGACCTCTTCATGAACTTGCTCGGGTGATTGTTGCCGTTCGTCCTCTGTAATCGACTTCTCATACGATAAATATTCGTTAGCACCCTAGGCACAGAACCTTTTAGCACTCTTCTTTGAAGCATACCATTTGCGGATGGCTCTCAAGCAAAAGGTATTCATGTTGTAAGCTCAAATTTGAGAGGCAGCTTGGTACCACGTGCAAAAGCTTAAAGAAGTACGAACATTGGGCATCTTGTGCGGCAGTCGGAATTTCGCTCCTGTACATCCTGCTATCGAGTAATACCAAGCCTTTGCTCCTTCATACACATTATCTTTGTACGCAAGAGTAGGGTTTGGATTCCTGACGTAAATCTGATCATAGCCAAATTGCCGAGAAAAGCGATAAGGCTGATATGGTTCAATAAAGCACTTCCTCCCTTGTCGAAAGATAAGATAACCTGGGCGAATGTTTATGAGCCACCAAAAGGCACCTCTACTGAGCATGCCTGGGCGAATGTTTATGAGCCACCAAAAGGCACCTCTACTGAGCATGGTGAAAGAATTCCGTCCCGGAGTGTCTTGATGAAGTTCTCCATACGCACCACCCTCGAAAGCGGGAAACTTGCAAGAAATTTCGTAATTATAGTCCCGCCTAAATATTTCACGGAATTAAACTTGATACCAACCAACCCATTGAGAGGTTTCTAATTGCTGAACAAGAGGAGCTGAGGTGCCACTTGATTCAGGAGTCAACATTATCGAAGGGCAGTGCAACACAAACCAAGACACCAAATAAATATACGACATCGGCACCCAAGGGGTTGGGGTCTGTACGATAGTCTTCCCGTCAGAGTCCAATTTCTTGACAGCAATGAACTCGGAAGATAGTTCCCGCAAGCCACTTTGTAAGCAGCACACCATGGCTGAAAGAAGATTCAAGGGTCGTCCATAAGCCAAGAGAACAGCGGGGTATAAGACCTCTACTGTAATAGCATCCACCGGTCTTGTGGGTACCACACAACGCTTCAACCAAAGAGTCAGAAAACCAGCGAACAAAGCCATGTCAGAGATGGGGACTTCTGCCTGATAGTGGAAGCTTTCGAACGTGGTGAACGCTGGGAAGACATCCTCCTCTACCTCGCAAGTATAATGAGAGGTTGCGTCATTAATACGTTCTGTGATCTCCTCGAGAGTACTGGCAGCTAAGCGAGTCACCTCAGCGTCTTTGTCCCACAGATTACGGAAAAGATACTCCGCCCACTGTCCTTGTTTTACGCCGCCTGCTCTTTTCCCAGTAGTTTGCTCACATATCTGGAAATGGCACATCAATTCCCAATAAGTGTTGTAGATTTCGGGAGCACCATTTTTCAGGATCTCTAATTCCCTGTTTCCGGGAACAAACTCCTCATAAGGAAATTCTCCAAAAGACAATCCAGAAATTTTAAACATTTCATGAAGAGCGAAGCCCAATTCACTAACTGGGGTGAAAAAGGTGCCGGTGTGAGGGTTGTAGAATTCCAGCATAGCGAAGAGTCCGCTGTAATTTGGAGAAATGCCATATCGAGTGGCCATTATTAGAACCTTTAACTCCGAAATCCTCAAAGGTTCTTCTAGCTCCTCCAAGACAAAATTTGTCATCCGGGCCCACCAGTCCGTCTCACTGGAATGAACCCATGTAGGAGCCCTGAAATCCTGAGCAGGAAACTCTCCTTTGACAGAGATAAATTTTCTAATGAACACCTCCGCAAACTTAGCAGGCTCTCCGACAGGATGCTCTTTTTGGAATAAACCTGGTTTTAAAGCCACAAAATTATTGAAACCAGCCGGATGAGTACCTCGATGAGTGATGTGCCCCATAGCAACACCTCCTTGGTCCTGAACGAGTTCCCAATTCATCGACCGCGGGATAGAAGCGCACTGATAATAAGAGACCGGCCACATCCGCTCCAAATTGGGAAGGAAAAGACGACGGTTGTTGAGGACCTTTAGCCATTTGTAATTCCCTTCAGACATCCGCTTGGGATCCATTTTTACAGAATCCTCGAAGAGGAAGGATGGCTTCTTTAAAATCTCACGCTCTGCGGTTTCAAATTTAGCATCCGTAACCAAGGACCTGAGAGTCTCGGGGAAAGCTTGAGTGATGAGTTTCGCCCTCTCTTTGTGGGTGTCCTGGAATATTGGATACTCGAAGGCAAAGCTGAAGATTGTATTCTTCACCGCACCTTCCGCATGACCAAAGTAGTAGTTGAAGGAAAGAGGCTCGTTGGAGTAGCACACTACAAATAGAAAAAACCAGTCAGGAGAAGTCTAACACAAGAATGCAAGGTTCAGACCTGCGTCCGGATCTTTAAACGCAGGGTCTCAACCCACATCCAAAATTTTAAACGCAAGGTTCAGACCTGCGTCCGGATCTTTAAACGCAGGGTCTCAACCCACATTTTAAACGCAAGGTTCAGACCTGCATCCGGATCCTTAAACGCAGGGTCTCAACCTGCATCCAAAATTTTAAACGCAAGGTTCAGACCTGCGTCCGAATCCTTAAACGTAAAATCCAGACCTGCTTCCAAAATTTTAAACGCAGGGTCTGAACCTGCGTTGAAATTTTATGAACGATGGAGCTAACCATGCATTTTCTTAAAATTGATAAACACTGAGAACTATCTCTCAAGTTTAAGGATGGAATACAGATCGCCAATCAAGGGTCGAAGATGAGGGATCTGTCAAAGCAACTTACAATGGCTCAACCTTACCGTTAGTCGAGGAAACTGGAGACGAAGACGTAGTGATTTGATCATCCCTGGAGGTTCTAGTCGAAGGAACACCCTGAGCTTCGGCGATCTTCGATTTAGAAGCTATTTTCTTCTTGGGGCCCATTCCAATCGTGGCGAGGAAGATGAAGACGGGCGGACGAGGTATTTAGGAACTAATCCTTTCCTCCGTCGAAATGCTGGAGAAGATGAACAGGAGCCCTGTTAAGAAATCAGCAGAAGAGTAAGAGGGGGAAAAGTCAAATGACTTTTTGATTTGACCTCAGTGGCCCATTTATACATAGTTGTAGTTGTCAAATCGATGCGGGATTCTAGGCAAAATCTCACCCGAAACGTGATTCTCGCGTTTTCAAAAAAGGGGGTTTCAACTTCCGAATGCACCCTCACATTCAGACAGTTGAACGCATGATTTAGACATGCGTTCTGGTGACCAACTTCCGCCTATCACGTAACTAACCCCTTCAAAGGGGTTAATATTCCAAGCAATGACCATACGGCTAAGATCATTTACCCCAGACGAGCTGATCAAGAAAGAAGATAAAGTGAATTCCTCTGAGGCCGTCCTCCTGACTAAGCTGGGGATAAAGTCCTTCTTATACAGGCTTGTGGTTCTCTCCGTCTATCATGATAGATCTGTCTTAAACCCGGAAATGCCTAACTAAGCTAAAGCCCAAGTCATTACTGATGAACCAAAAAAGAATAATGAGGTCAACGAAGGTGCTCCACTCAATCTGCGATGAGGTACATTCGATCAACAAAATTTTTGGGATCCAAAGTGTTTCGAAAATTCATCCCAGTCAACCGCGAACTTTCGAAAAATTTGGAGGGGATTCTATAGGCTGTCTAAAAAATAATAATAGATAGCTGATTCTCCACCAAACACTGATGATGGAAGTTACAATCTGGCGACTTCCAGAAGGCTACAATTTGAAGACTTTCACGTAGATGATGAAGGTTACAATCTGACGACCTTCACAATAACTGATGAAAGCTCTAATCAACAACCTTCACAATCAACATTGGGAGTTGCAATCTGATAACTCTCATATATCAAAAAAGTTAAAGCAAAGATTACAAAACGACGATCTTTGCAACGCTCTAACAGAAAGAGACTACGAATCGAGGGTCTCTTCAAAATCAAGACGTGGAAGTCCTCCCTGCGTACCATCATCAAGATGCAACACCAATTCAATCGCAAACGCAGCTCAGATCTAGCTGCCAACGCAGTTCACGTTCAACCGCAAACGCAGCCTCCGAAAGCTGCCAACGCAGCTTCGTCCGCTACAAACACAAACGCAACCTCATATGTGAGATGACTGATCTTGATGGCTGCGACAACAACATGACTAATATTATATTAGCAACTATTAGAGGTGCTGATAAGCAGTGTAATGATTTTAGAAAAGCGGGAAGATCTAGAGAGCTGCAAACGCAGCTCAAATCGCCGCTAAACGCAGCTCCAATCTGCTGCCAAACGCAGCTCAAATCGCCGCCAGACGTAACTTCAATCACCGCCAGACGCAGTTCCACAACGCTGCGAAACGCATCTTCAAACATCGAAAAACGCAGCTCTACATCGCTGCAGAACGCAGCCCTACATCGCTGTAGAACGCAGCTTCACAACGCTGCAAACACAGCTTCATATCGCTGCAGGACGCGCTTACAGATGCTGCGTTCAAACACAGAATCCATGTCAGAACGCAAGTCAAGCTTCTGACTCATTCAAACACAATCCATGCGGTTACGAGAAGATCGCTGATCACCCACGATCTGAGGAGTGGTTTTAGTGGGTTGTTACACCCGAGTAATGGGGCAACTAAACCCCCATCTAGGAACAGATTATGGGGGCAGTTACACCCCTAATCTCCCTATAAATATCAACAAACTCAACAGAGTTAGGGGGATTTTTTTGGGATTCGGAGAGAGAAAAATATCGAGGATAGCTGGATCTGTGAGAGCGAGAGTTGGAGGATCGGCTCTTTACACAGTCTGGGGAATCATCATCAACTGAAGAGTCCAGACACTTGATACTTGGCTTATTAACCGAATTATTTTCAGTTCAAACAACTCTTTTCTTATTAGAGTTTGTCACTCAATCTGAGCTATAATACTCGGTAAAAGTTATCAACCAAGCAAGACATTTTGTTCCAGTGAATCAAGACGGTCGGATCGTCAACGGAGAGCAAATTCGACGCAAGCAATCGAAGGAGGCACTCCATCGCTACCAAGAAGAATCCAGTTTTAAACAAAGGGGAGAATCAAATTCATTCTCCTCTCTTTTGTAATCGGAATCCAAATTGTAATCGATTTTGAGAGAATACAAATAAATTTTTCTTTCATTATCTTTTTACTGCAAAATTTCCCACAAACACCTATAATTAGGACCAAAGCTAAAATTCCCTCTCGATTCCTTCAAAGAACGAGAGGCCCACTTTTAAATCGGACTCCCCTTTCGATAAACGAAAGGCCTCCACTCCCATTAAATGATCAAACCTATAAAAGGTGAGGTCGTCTCAATACCCTCTCTCGGTCAAAACCGTCAAACGGTTATGGCCAAAGCCGGGATCTCTGTTCGATAAATGAAAAGCTCCCATCCTTCTCGCTTCAATCAATCCTATAAAAGTTAGGGCTGAAGTCGTAATTTCATCTCGATAAACGAGAAAATTCATCTTCAGGTCGAGTAACCAATCCTATAAAAGTCAAGGTTATTTGAATCTTTTCTCGGAGTAGAGATCCCACTCCTAGCTTTACCTCACAGATTCTCAAAGTGGAGATCCTACTTTGAGTTCCTTTTATAACCGAAGATAGAATATAAAATTCTTCCTCCCCGGTATTGGGTCTACTTCTGCCCAAAAAGAAAGTCTAGAGATAGAATATAAAATTCTTCCTCTCCGGTGTCGGGTTTGTCTTTGCCCCAAGAGAAGACACCATATTCAAACATTAATAATCAATGCCTTATACGCATGTGGAATTTTATCCCGAATCCTAAGAAGGGATAAGTCAATGCCTAACATGCATTTTTGATTTAGTCTTTCACCGATTAAAAAAGACATCAGAACCCAAGTCTGAGGAATTTTATCCTGAAGCCTAAGAAGGGATAGGTCAGCGCCTAACACGCGTTGCCGGTTAGTCTTTTGCCATAAAAAGAACAAGAGCCCACATATTCGACATTATGGCAGGTTGTTATTAATAACACCAATAATCCATGACTTACACGTATGGGGAATTTTATCCCGAAGCCTAAGAAGGGATGAGTCAGTGCCTAACACGTGTTACCGGGGAGTCTATTCCCGTAAGAAAGAAAAAGTTTACGTATTCAATATCGCAGTATTAAAAGGGTTAACTCTTTTAGCATAACATTACATCTGAAACGGACTTAGACAATTCACGTGCTAGCTCGATCCAAACGATAGTTGGTAAAGGCTTATCAAACCCGTTGATGGCTGAGAGTTTGCTAAAAAACCTAAAGTCTACATCTAACACATGTTGTCGGGTAGTCTATTCCCATAAGAAAGACCAAGTTTACGTATTCAATATCATAGCACTAAAAGGGTTAACTCTTTTAGCATAACGTTATATGTGAAACGGACTTAGACAATTCATATGCTAGCCCGACCCAAACGATAGTCGGTAAAGGCTCATCAAACCCGTTGATGGCTGAGGATTTGCCAAAAATCCTATAAGTATTACGGTTGATTATTCTAAGCAGAATGAAAAATCATAATAAGAATGAAAGTATACTGAACAAAGATATATTTTTATTAATCAAGCGTTTAGATACAACAAATTGCGGTCACTCTATACAAGCTTATGACTAAGGATTTGTTACTCCAATTTGGACAATTCTTTGACATAGGTCCGCTCAAGCTCACATTGCAGTTCTACCTTGAAAGATTCTTCAGAGGTAGATAAAATCCTGGCAGCTTCCTCCTCCATTTTGGCTAATTTCTCTTCAGAAAGTGCCACTTTACTAGATATCACAAGCTTTCCACGTTCCTCTTCGTCCCTGGCCACATCCAAAATAGCCCTTCGCCCCTCCGCCTCTACAAGCTTTTTCTTAAGTTCTGCTATTTCGGCGTCGGCAGAAGCTAAGGAAGAATCGAGCTCACATAGGTTGCCCAATCTCTCGGAGAAAACCTCCTTCATCCGATTGACCCGCTCTCTTTGTGCTTGAATACCGAGCTCAGCCAATGCTCGAGCTTCATGCCATAATTGTAGGCGAGTCTCCATCTGAGCAGCAACATAAATAGGAGCACCAACGGATCATAGCTCTTGCAGTTTTTCAAACTCATGCTCTAACCACTTTAGGTCATCGGTCAAGGCATCTGCAATTTTTGGCGAGCCAGCGTCCCTTACCGAGGCTATCTTGCGCTCGAGGAATGGTCGGAATTGATTGAAAGAGAGCCCTTTCTGCAAAAGTTTGTAAATCAATGGCCCTATGAAATTGAAAAAGTGGCTAACCTCCAAACAGAGGATGAGCTTCTCTGGATCATCATCCGACAATAATGCCTAGCCGTTGAAGTACCAACTTCTACAGTTGGTTTCATGGTTTGTTCGGCCAAGCTCCCGCTAATAGTGACTGTAGCCACCGTCTCTGAAAGAATTAGGAGTTGCATCTCGGAAGTCGATGACCGAGCCTCGATGACAATCCCTACCAATAGCAAGAAATCGAAACCCTCAGGTTTATCAGACTTTCCAGTAAGAGTAGTGGTATTAGTCTTAACGACTGGTCCTACGATTGGAACTTTCCTATGGTTAAATAAAAACTGACGAATGAATGTGTAACGTGGGAATGAAAAAATCATATCGGTAGGTGAACCAGCTGTGCTCATCGGTTCGACAGCCTCACGCTGAGCTTGTTCAGACAGCATATCCTCAAATAGCCTGTCATCAAAGTCCAAAGGGGCAGGTATCGGATCGGATGAAGGTACACTCATGTCTCCGAGGACCGCGTCACGGAAAGTTCCCTCTTTGCCTACGTCCTCCACTGAAACACCTATAGAAAACCTAAGTGTTAAAACAGAGAGAGGAAAAGTCGAGAATGCACAATAAGAGGAAGTTAAATTCACCTTCAGCAACTGCACCAGGTTCCGCAGCCTTAGTACTAGGGACCACCTCTTGCAATTTTTCTAAGAGGGCTAGTAGCATAGAAACGATTAGCGGAGACACAAATTCCGAATCGTTCAATTCCCACCAAATGAAAGACCTATCACTGGTTTTATATGTACCTGGATCTTCAACACTTTTAGTCGTATCGAGTCCAGCATCAGAGTCCACAACAGCTTTAATATTTATGCCTGTTTCGACATCTGTAGGCTTCGTGGCCATGGTCTCATCCATTTGTCGTGAGAAGTCAGATCTTTCAAAATCATCAAAGCTGGAAGAAAGAGGATCATATGCCTCTTCACCCTCCTCACGATCTCCTAAGATATAGTAATGGCTAAGTCTAAGAATTAATAAGGGGAAGAGTCAGAAGACCACGAAGAGTTGAAACATTACCTTCTCTACCAATAGGCATGTCAGTGGTAGGCCCCGTTTCAGAGGCCGGAGGTCCACCATGTCGCTTGCAAGCTAACTTTTTGCGCTTAGCAGAGCGAGCTTCCTCCGGATCGATGATTCGTTCATGAGTAAATTTAGAACGTGACTCTAGCCTCGAAGTGACTTAAGTTGTAGGCTGAGATCTTGTCCGGCGTATAAGTTAAAGCCCTTCTTCCTCCTCCTCCTTGGAAGCCGCACCTAGGAGTTCAACCGACATCTTGTTAGGATAAGTGAATATAACTTGCATCCTTGGCTTCTTCGGAGCCGGCGAAGGTTTAGATAATTTTGAGCGGCCAGCTCAATCAGCTATTTCTAACTTAATTAATTCTAAGGAGAGAGGATCCAACAGACCTGTTCTCAGCTCCTCTTCGTCGTCGCTGACTCTGGCCTCTTGGCCACTTGCAATATCAGTTTTCGGGATTTCATCATCGGAAGGAAATATGGCTTCCTTCTACTTCTCCTGGCCAGAAGGACCCGCACATTCTTTTCCTCTTCTTTTTTGAAACTCGGCCTCGTACACCATCCGAGTGGCAATCCGAGTTGCTTCTTTCACCACTAACTCTGCGATTGGTCGCACGAGCACAGACTCGTTTGCCGTCAAGAGCCACCGACATTGTAGGAAAGTCAGCTCTAATTTGTGCTCAACATTAGGGAGTTTGAACTTGGCACCAGTGCAACCAGTTATACTCCACAGCCATGCCCTAGTCCTATCTATCAATCAACCATGAGTCCGGAGCTGTCGATTCGGGTTCCCGATATAAATTTGATCGTACCTAAACTGGTGCGCGAACATAAACGACAAGTATGGCTCTATATAACAGCGGTTCTGCACCCGGAAGATCACGTAGCCCGGCCGGGTATTGATCAACCAATCGAAGCAACCGGAATTAAGAGAAGTCTGACCCATACCCGGCGCCTCCATATTGACTAGTGAGTCACCATACTGACCCGAAAATTGCTGGAAGCAAGTAGGGAAGACCCAGCACTTCTGGTTTTGAAGTTGCCTCTTAATCTCTACGAACCCTCGTCCTTTCCATTTGCAGCTTCCTATTAATTGGAGAAAAGGAATAGATGAGTCTGCAGAAGTTAGGGCCGACATCAAATCCGAACAGTGGAGGATGAGCCAAGCCATCAAGTAGGGAAGCTCCACCTTTGTGAGAGGGATCTGAGCTGATGGTTTACCCTCCCCTTGAGTGAACACACTCACAATCTAACGAAACCCTCTATGAATATCCATAGTCATTGCCGGAAGAAGAGACAGATTTTTTCGATGAGCGAGCAGAACTTCAGGATAAAGAACTTCTAGAGGTAACGCATCGGTAGATTGGTACGGCACCACGTACTTCTTTAACCAAATGGCGAGGTAGCCGACAAGCAACGTGATAGGTCGGATCGGTTTTACCTCTTACCACAAAAATGTTTAGAACTTGGTTCCAGTAGTAAAATCATCCTCAACGCCAGCTGTGGTGTAAGACCGGGCGTTAGACTTTCTGATTAACTCGTTAACTTCTGAGGGGGTCAGCGGCGTCAACTCATATATCGCCTCGCCCGAGCTGCTATCCAAGTTCCTAAATAAATAATCCGCAAACCTCTTCAAACTTATCTGTGGTCGCGACTTCTTTGATAACGGATCAGCACTTGCCAGGGCTATATAGTAGTGGTAGGTAAGATCCCAAAAGGTATAGTAACGGTTAGGCGTTCGCGACCTCAACTGCTACAGCTCCCGATTAGAATGGAAGTATTCTTGATAGATCATATTGCCCATTGGAAGACCAAAAACCTTGTGCATCTCGTGCAGCGCCAACCCCAGCTCACCATACTTGGTAAAAAATATGTTGGTGTCAAGGTTGTAAAGCTCCAATAGCGCCAAGAAGTGAGGAACGCTAATTGGTAGCCCATAAGTGGTGGCGCGGATAGCTGAGTACAAACCACTAGCCTTCAACTCCTCATCGAACCGATTTAAGATATAATTGCTCAAACGAGCCCACCAAAGCTTATCCGATGAATGCACCCAACTATAACATCGGTGACCAGTTGCTGGTAGCTCTCGACCCAAACTCGCGAGTCGATTCTTCACAGTGTTGGAAATAGTAAAGACCTCACCTCTGGGTGGATCATTCAATCCCCGGACTCCCGGATGTAGCCCTGTTATCCGCTTACGATCACTTGATCCGAGAATCGCCCCATGGGTAATGTAGCCATAATGAACATGGCCGTGCTCCTCTATTAACCCCCACGACATTTCTCGTGGGACGGTCTGGCACCATAGCTCGGTAAGCGAACGGTGATGAGGAATCAGAGGGAGATATAAGTGACCGCCATCATCATGATGCAACCATTGTTCGGCTCTGAGAGACGCAGCAGCTGGATCTTCTACAAAGTTGCCGAACAAATAGTTCGGCTTCCTCAATGGATGTGTAGAGTTTGGGTCTTTCACTAGAGGAGCATCCATAATAAGTTGCCTTAAAGTGCGGCGCTCTCCCTTCCATATTAGCAGCAGGAGCTCTTCTGGTGCACCCAGAGCAAATTGGGTAGCCATCGGTACATGAATTAGCTCATCAGTATAGGAATAAGCCTCACTACAACGACCTTCCACCGCATGAGCATTAAACGCCTTTGAGAGAAACTCAACTGAGGTAAACAATATGTGATTATTAGATACAATCATAAATACCTATGTTAAGGCAGTATAAGCGTTGAACTCATTATTAGATACAATCATAAATACCTATGTTAAGGCAGTATAAGCGTTGAACTCATCTCACGAGCTGTGAAATAGAGTCACGTCATAAATACCTATGTTAAGGCAGTATAAGCGTTGAACTCATCTCACGAGCTGTGAAATAGAGTCACGACCTTATTAACTAGGTGAGATGATTAAGAGCTGCACTATACACGTGAAGCGTGGGATATATCGTCATGCGAATAACGCGATAATATTCCCGCCCTCTGGGACATAGCGTAGCAGGAAATCACCCCAAGATAATTCAGACATGCTTTGACCAAGCAAAACACATCTTGTGAAGCGTCCACTCCTACGAAGGAGAGTGACGGTTCTTCCCAATTGCCTCACCAAGGAGAACAAAGCGGAGATGCGATATGCAGTATGATATGTTAATATTGAGTGCATGAATAGAAGGGGCAATGAAATTATACATGTGCAACTAAACAGCGCCGGCTCGGGCGAACGAATCGCCAAATAGCCTCGAGCAATGCGGGATCTCTTAGGTGACATATCTGCAAAGAAAGTTAACAATTCAATTACGTCAGAAGTTGGAAAGTATCAAGCTAATATAAAAAGAAAACTAGGCTATGCTACAAAATAGGAGTTGCCAGTTAAGAATCCGATTAAACCTACGTAGTGGGCCTAATGCAGATTCAGTTCCAACCCACGACAGGATCAGGCAAAAAATCAAGCCAAACATCTTGGAATTCCAGCCGAAGTCATCTACGTGGCCAACAATAAGGGTTCTGGATTCAAATTATGTAACTGTACGTGATGAAAATCGAGGCCTGTGAAATCTCAGCCACAACCAAGTGCACGACATTAAAACCCCTAAAGCAAGAGTTTCGGCCGGGTTATGCATTCAAAATAAGCCGAGGGTATCGGTTCTTATCTACAGTTGAAACCAAGGCCTGGATTTTGGTCCCAAGTACAGGGCTAGGGTTCAGTCCACATCCAAGTACAAAACTAAAAGTTCAGTTCATACAAGATCAATTCTCATGCATGACTACACATTCAAAATGGGAAGGTAGCAGGCAAGCCAGATCATGTCTCAAGTTCAAGAACAAGCGTTTGTACAGAGTCAAGTTAAATACCTCACATACACTTAACCAAGTCCAACATGGGGATTTAAGGGGATTACAACTAGAATTTATCCTTTACCAAATTCACACATACAAGGGTTTCACCTATACAAGAAAACAAGAATTAAGACCTCGGGTCTGGTATGGGATCGGACAAACCAAGAATTGGGGTTTCAATCTAAAACCCTAGGTCTAGAGGAAGAGTTTCAGCCATGATTACAAGTCTTAAAGAACTTCAGCCATGCACAAATTCAAGAAATCAAGAACCCAAGATTTGAAACCCTAAATTCATCACAAAAGAGGGGTTTCATAATTCGGTCATCCCACATGAAATTAAAGCAAACAAAGGAGGTTGTCTTACCTGTATCACAGGCACAAGGCGACACACGAAAGAGGAGCGCACCTAACCCTCTCAAACCCGACAAATTTCGAGCTTGAAACCCTAGCTCGAACTAAAATTCGAAGAAGTCGCCGGCGGATACGAGGTAGGGGCGATGAACGATGAAGAGTGTGTGGGAATGGGAGAGGTCCGATCGAAGAAGAAAATGGATGAACTCAAAGAAGTTTTTGAACAGTTGAAAAACGCGAAAAATACAGAAGCTCGGGTTCTTTTGAAATCTCAAAACGACTAAGTGTTGAAGATAACTCCAAACCCGAACCAAACCCAGTTCGAACCGCTCGGACTAAGCCAAGTCGGACCGAAACTAAAAATCAACCCAAAGCTCTTTCGCTGGCTCGCACGCGTGCGAGTCACGGTTCACTGGTGCATGCGTACGGAGTCACTATTACTGGCTGATTGGTGTCGAGCACCACTTGCTGGCTCGCACGAGTGATGAACTGTTTGGCCAATTTATGGGTATTTTTATGCATTTTTGAGTATTTTTGACATATTTGGCACCCGTATTTGTACTCCAATGGGTATACAAGTCTAAACTATTTCATATCCTGGATGGGAAGTTTCTAGAGAATATCACTTAGAATATTATTAAGGATAACCTGGCAACCTCCGACAGGTATATGAGGTTAAACAAAATCTCAAAACTACCATGAGTATACGAGTATAAACTGGTCCTCCTAGATCCAACATCTTAAGAGTTTAAACTGTATAGACTCTAGTTAACGTATGGGTATAAAGTGTGTTAACGACGGTCAACGCGTCGATAGCTTTGCCAAAATAAAGCTAAGGAAAATTATGGAGTTCAACTACATTCAGATATGAATTCCTGATGAAGATGATCAGTTCAAAGTTAACTCAATTGTACGAGCTAGTTCAGAAACTTACACACCAATTTCAGTTCAAGATTTCAACAACGGTCAATCGATAAACGCAACACCGAAAGAATTTCATCTATTCAACAAAATACTGAGTAGGTTGAAGGATGAAGAAGTCAAGAGCTGAAGGCAATTACAGGTCCTGTCACACCGACTGAAAGTTAGGCCTATCATATCCAAAGTATTCCAGACTCTTCTATAAAAGAAACGAGACTGAAACACTTTGGAGGGGTATCTATAGGTGTCAAAAGTTACCTATGGGTTCCCTCACGTAGCTCGAGACAAAGAGAAGATGATGAACATCATTATTCGAGTCAAATAAGATTATCTGATGCTGGCAGAACACATGAAGCGAATCGGTAAAACGCACAAGTCAACAAAATGACGAAACGCGCATAAAGGGGCAAACCAAGCGAACGGAAGAAGATATAAATAGTCAAAAGGGTAAAAAAGACATAACAACAAGCCAGGAGGCTCACGTGAGTGCGAGCTACCAAATTGTGACTCGCACTTGTGCGAGCCACCAAATGGTGACTCGCACAGCTCCGAGCCACCATGACATATTTGGCCTCCCAAAATATCCTAAAACACGGATTTTGATATTTTTTTAAGGATTCTTTCGTCCCAGGACCTTCTTAACTATTTTGAAGCTATCCCTAAGTACGGTTGAGCGGTTATCAACTGCAGATGATGTCAAAACACTTAATCTTATCAAAAAACGCAGCGACGAAAGCCTATAAATAGAAGCCCATGGTATTCATTGGAGAGGATCTGAAATCTGAGGGCGAGGTGCTGTCAAATTGAGCAGTAAACCACAAATTTCAGAGGAGAATTGACAGATCTTGACAAACTTTTTTATAAAGAAAAAGCCTTCGAAAGATTTGAGATTCTCTCTCCCTCTTACCTCCGAATCAAACTTTGTTTTGATCTCGAGAAGAGCCACAATCTCGCTTGGTCGTGATTGTCACTGCTGCAATTGTTTCCTTCGTGAAAAAAGAGCATAATTAAACTTGTCAACCGGATCTGATCCGTGACGGTCCATGGACTAACGCGTCCCCGACATAGGCAAAGATCTTATGCAAATCAACAGGAGATAAACTACTGCTGTATTTTGTTGGATAAAGTTATAATCTTTAATTTTTATTGTAAGAATATCTTATAAAAAGATCAACTTTCTTTCAGTTTGAACTTGTAATCGATGAACGGTGTAACAGGTTTGACAACAATGAAAACAAAAACTTTTAACTAAAACACAAATGAATCGCACTCTGACTATCGCACCATAAGTTCACGCTCTCCTGCTCAATCCCTAAATCGTCTAGCAGACCCCACAACCACAATGCTTCCTTCACTCCTTCCACCATGGTCATGTACTCAGCTTTTGTAGTAGAAAGTGTCAGTGTAGCCTGTAACATCTCGCAAACTAACTAGAGCACCATGTATTCCGAACACATAACCAGTAGTAGATCGACATCAGTCTAGATCTCCTGCATAATCCGAGTCCACAAACCCATCAATCTGACATGTATCTCCACCAAAGCATAGACTCGTATCAGCGGTACCCTTCATGTACCTCAAGATCCATTTCACTGCTTCCCAATGCATCTTTCCCGGATTCGCCATGAACCTACTGATGACACTGACTGCGGGTGAAATATCTGGACATGTACTCATCATTACAAACATTAAACTGCCAACTGCACTAGCATAAGGTACACACTCCATATATGCCTTCTCTTCCACTGTAGTGGAAGATTGTTTACCTGAGAGCATGAAGTGTGGAGCCAATGGAGTCACCACCAACTTAGCACTTCGCATCCCAAACCTTGCAATAACCCACTCAATGTTGCCCTTCTGACTCAAAAACAATCACTGATTTGCCAACTCTCTTCTAATATCCATACCTAGTATTTTTTTAGCAGCGCCCAAGTCCTTCATCTTAAACTCTTTACCAAGTTGAGATTTCAGCCTATCTATCTCCATCTTGCTTCTCGAAGCAATAAGCATGTCATCCACATATAAAAGAAGATAGATATAATCACCTCCATGAAGCTTCCGAATGTAGACATAACAATCATAGTCGCTTCTGAAAAACCAATGCTTCAGTATGAAGGAGTCAAATCACTTGTACCACTGCCGAGGAGATTGCTTCAATCCATAAAGTAACTTTCTCAAGCGACATACATGATGCTCCTTATCCTTAACCTTGTAGCCCTCAGGTTGATGCATATAGATCTCTTCATCCAAGTCTCTATGCAAGAAGGACGTTTTGACATCGAGTTGTTTAGCTCAAGATCACCATGAGCAACAATACTCAATAGCACCCGAATAGAAGTGTGTTTCACCACTGGAGAAAAGATCTCATTGTAATCCACACCCTCTCTTTGTGCAAACCCCTTAGCCACTAGTCTAGCCTTGTACCTTGTACCACCAAGGTCTGAAGGATCCTCCTTTCTTTTGTACGCCTACTTACAACCAATAGCTTTTCTTCCTACGGGCAATAGGACCACCTTTCATGTTTGGTTTTTCCGGAGAGATTTCATCTCCTCCTCCATCGCAACATACCAACTCTCACTATCTCTATTCCGAATAGCTTCCTTGAAGGTGACCGGCTCATCATCCTCCCCCGAGAGTGCGTATTCAACCAAATTAATGTACTCATGGTGCTTCAGGGGTTGACCAGACCCCAGCTTCAGTACCTACTTGTATGCTCGCCTTGGTCTAGTAGAAGCCAAACTATCCTCGAGCTGCTGTTATTGTAGTGCCTATGTATTTTCCTGCTAAACCTCCTCCTGTTCAATCTCATCATCTTCATGATCCTCCTCTTGAACATGACTAGAACCCAATTGGTCCTTAGATTCTATTTAAATCACCTAGGACTTTGAAGTCCCAACAATCCTAACATCATCATCATTGGGCGCCCTAGCAATTATGAATTTCTCATCAAAGGTAATATCCCTGCTGATCACAAACTTCGAATCTTCTGTACACCAAAGGCGATAGACTTTTACACCCTTTGCATATCCCAAGAATATTGTCTTCTTGGCCCTCGCGTCAAGCTTTCTCTCGTTGATATGATAGTAGGCGGTACGCCCAAAAATCCTGAGCCTATCATAATCTTCACTAGTAGAAAATATAGTTTTATCTACGGAAAATTAGCGACGAAAATTTCCGTCGCTATATGTCACCTTATAGGGACGGAAATTTTCGTCGCTATTTATCCGTAGCTAAATTTATTATAGCGACGGAAAACATAATATTAGCGACGGATTATAAGCCGTCGCTAAAAAAATTTACGACGCATATATTTTTCGTCGCTAAATTAATATTAGCGACGGAAATTCCGTCGCCAAATTTTTTTAGCGACGGCAATTCCGTCGCTAATATTAATACGGGGGAAAATTTTTTGGGCGCGGGTGCCCAAATTTTTTGGGCAGCCCGCGCCCGAAATTAACCCCCTAGGTTCCCCCCCCCCCTCCTCATTTAAATTCCGTCGCCAAATTTTTTTAGCGATGGCAATTCCGTCGCTAATATTAATACGGGGGAAAATTTTTTGGGCGCGGGCGCCCAAATTTTTTGGGCAGCCCGCGCCCGTAATTAACCCCCAGGTTCCCCCCAGAAGATCATCATCAGCGTAGAAGTCCGCTCTTATTTCTCCTCCCTGACTGTTATAATTGGCAAACTCCTCCACGACGGACTTTCTCTTCGCCAATTTAAGCCCTACCTCGATTCCAAGATAAACTTGATTAGGGACATAGGATGTCCGGATCTAGCGACGGCTATGGTTGATGACCTTGATCGCTTAGAGCGTGAGCTTCAGATGTTTCATGAGCTCCGGGATACAGGTGCCTCTTCATTCGTTGCTGCCGAGTTGGATGCTCGCTTACAGACATGGCGCAGTACTCGGATGGTTGCTGAGCTCGAGATTCAGGTGCAGCGGGACCGCATAGATCGAGTTGAGGCTGATTTCGCCACTAGATCTTCTTTCCTCGAGGAGCTTGATTCTCAGATAGATCAGCTCCGACGAGAACTCCGTGAGAAGGAAGACACAAAGATGCAGAATCAGCAAGCAAATGCTGCTTTATCTGATGAGCTGAAGTCCTTGAAGCAGAGACTGGCTGAGACAGAGGAGGATGCTGTGAGGACTTTAGCTGCGAACGAAGAGTCTGTTAGAGCTGAGTTGCAGGAGGAGCTTAGACGCTCTTATGACGAGAAGTTATCTGAATTCAGTCAGCAGATTCTTAGCCATGGGCTTGATGTATGATTTTATTTGCTGAAAACCTTGACATTTGATTCTCTTTAGTGGAATTGGTTTTTATCTTTATCTTTATTATGATTCCTCATCACGTTTGAAATGATTGACCATAATACTCATAGGATTTTTGGCAAACCCCCAGCCTTCAACGGGTTTGATTAGCCTTTACCGACTACCGTTTGAGTCGGGCTAGCATGCGGATTATCGGAATCCGTTCCGCATGTAACGTTGTGCTAAGGGAATGAACTCCCTTAGACTTCGTGCTATGATGTCGAATACATAGACTTCGCCATTGTTACGGGAATAGGCTACCCGGCGACACGTGTTAGGTGTTGACTTTAGGATTTTTGGCTAACCCCCAGCCTTCAACGGGTTTGATTAGCCTTTACCGACTACCGTTTGAGTCGGGCTAGCATGCGGATTATCGGAATCCGTTCCGCATGTAACGTTGTGCTAAGGGAATGAACTCCCTTAGACTTCGTGCTATGATGTCGAATACATAGACTTCGCCATTGTTACGGGAATAGGCTACCCGGCGACACGTGTTAGGTGTTGACTTTAGGATTTTTGGCTAACCCCCAGCCTTCAACGGGTTTGATTAGCCTTTACCGACTACCGTTTGAGTCGGGCTAGCATGCGGATTATCGGAATCCGTTCCGCATGTAACGTTGTGCTAAGGGAATGAACTCCCTTAGACTTCGTGCTATGATGTCGAATACATAGACTTCGCCATTGTTACGGGAATAGGCTACCCGGCGACACGTGTTAGGTGTTGACTTTATCCCTACTTAGGCTTCGGGATAAAATACCCCAGAATCGGACTCTGGTGTCTTTTTGTTCGGAAAAAGACTAAACCGGCGACGCGTGTTAGGCGTCGGCATATCCTTTCTTAGGATTCGGGATGAAATTCCCCATGCGTGTAAGGCATGGATTCTGGTGTTATTAATAACAACCTGTCACAATGTCGAATATGTGAACGGGTGTTCTTTTTAAACGGTTAAGAACTAACCGGCAGCGCGTGTCAGGCGCAGACTTATCCCTGCTTAGGATTCGGGATAAACTTCCTAGGATGAATCCTAAATTGATAAATTTCGGAAAAGATCGATGCGGGAAAGGCAGAATTTTATATTCTATTTCCCGGTCTTCTTTTAGGGTGAAGGCGAACCCGAAAACAAGGAAGGAAGAATTTTATATTCTATTCCCTGATCCTGGAAAGGAAGAATTTTATATTCTATTTCCAGCGAGGAAGAAACTAGAAGTGGGGTGTCCACTCCGAGAATCTGGAAGATCTAGATAAACTTACCTTTTATAGGATTGGTTATCTGATCGAAAGATGAATTCTTCGTTTATCGAAGCGAAATTTCAACTTTGATTATAACTATAAAAAAGTTTAACCAAAGAGAAAGGAGGGGAGTTCTTTCGTTTATCGAAAGGGGACTCCGAACTGAAAATGGACTTCTTGTTCATGGACGGAATCAAGAGGGCCGGATAAACATTTTTGTGGATTCACCGCCAGTTGGACTTGATCAGTGAAAGATTTTGGTGGTAAAGATGTTTTTGGGTTATCCTCTAGAATATTGAGTGTAATATTCTTCGAGGAACTTCCCGGTAAATGGGTTATCCTGAATGTACTAGGGATAGTACTTTTTCAGGAACTTCCCATTTATTGGCATTAATTGCCTGGCGCCTTCTTGAGTAATCAGGCGATATGCGCCGTTTGAATAGACTGTGTCTATTATAAACGGTCCTTCCCATTTGGGTTCGAATGTGGACTTCTTGTTCATCTCTCTTATACCGACCAGGTTATCCCTAAGAATACCCCAATGTGGTATTCTTCCGGGAACTTCCCGATACATCAGCTCCTTCTGAAAGGTGCTAAGGATAGTACCTCTTCAGGAATTTGCCATTTATTGGCATCATCAGCCGATCACCATCTTTGGTGACTAGGCGATAGGCGCCGTTTGAGTAGACTGTTTCTACTACGAACGGTCCTTCCCATTTGGGCTCGAATTTGCTGAGAATAAGCAATATCTTATTTCCAACCCTTTTGATTAATATCGGGTTATCCTTAAGAACATCCTGTATGATGTCCTCCAGGAACTTCCCGTTAGATACAAAGGAAACAGTTTATACTCATATACCCGTTGGAGTTTCGAAAGAAGCAGTTTATACTCATATACTTGTCGGAGTGTCGAAAGAAGCAGTTTATACTCATATACTTGTCGGAGTGTGATGGTCACTCTTATTCGGTTTGTTCTGCCGTCGAGACGCCGGCTTCAACTAAGGTCTGGATGCTTTTCTTTAAAGCAAAGCAGGCCTTGGTGGGATGAAGGATCTTCCTGTGGTATTCACAATAATTTGGGTCTGAACTCTCATTGGCTTCCTCCTGGCTTTTAATAGGTGGGAGCTTGATTTTGTCGCTTTTTAGGAGGTACTTGAGGATGGCTGGAACCTCATCATCCTCGAAAGAGTATCGTTTTATCTGAATTGACTGTTGTGGCGATCGCTTCCACGACTGTCGTTGTGACGCTTGATCAGCAGCGAACCTGGGTACGAACTCTGATTGGCTTTCCTCGACCCTCTGTCTTTTAGGATAGCGTCTAGTCGAGGTGGTGACAGACTCGATTTCCTTCTGCTTTTCGTCTTTACTTTCATGATGTCGAGAGGTAGGAATTGGGCCACCCCCAGTGTCATTGAAGGATCTGGTCGTACCACCCCCAGCGTTATCGAGGGGTGAATCAGTCTTGACAACCATATTCAAATTATCAGTCTTAACAACCATATTCAAATTCGGACCATTGGTATTTGTCCTATCTGGAATAGGCGTGGTTGGGGTAACGCAACAGCTAGGCCCAGCCTGATGATCCGATTTAGGAAATTTATGCCTTTCAGCTTGCAACTCTCTTATTTGCCGCATAGCCAATTCCATCTTGCCCTCAAATTCTTCTTTCTGCTTGATTAGTGCTTCTTGAACTATTTGAGTGAGCTGGTCAGGAGTAATGTTGAACGCATCCCTAGTGTTTTTGGAGAGACGTGATAACTCGTGTAGAGTCACTTTTACTGGGATGTTAGCCAATTGGGTCATAACATCGAAGTGATATGAAGTGTTTGAATCTCCCGGTTTATCTCTTCCAATCTGCTGACTGAATCGAGACTGCCTCGGGATTCGAACATCTTGGTGCAGGGGCTCCTGTTGGGTCCTCTCAGCAGGTACGGGGGTAGTTGTAATCATCTCCACCCCGTCCAGTCGACCATTCCCATGTTCATTGTCGGGAAATGAGAAAACAGGCATTGTTTCGTCATCTTCCTCTGGAGTAGCAGAAACTCCATAACAAGACTTGCCTTTTCCTTTTGAGTTTTTCTTGGAAGAGGTTCCAGTCCATTGTTCATCTCCAACCAAATCTGGATGAACCCAAAGAATCTCACCATTCGGGGTTGAGTGTGGCACAAGTCCTTTCTGGCGCTGTTTGTGAGGGTCATCGTTCACCGTCTTTACTGCTGCATTTATTACTGGCTCAAGCTGGAACCAGTTCAAGGGAGCAGAACCGAAACTAATTGATACTGCATTTGCTCCCACTTTCTTCTCCTTCGGCTGCTTCATGGTGATGACCCCGACATCAATTAGAGCTTGGATCTTGTCCTTAAGGGCATAGCACGCCTTGGTAGGATGGTGCACCGCTCTATGAAATGCGCAGTATTTTGGATCATTGATTCTCTTAGCATCTTCCTGATCCTGGACTGGAGGCAATTTGATCTTGTTATTTTCAATGAGGTACTTGAAGATACCGGGCACTTCATCCTCTTTGAACGAATAAACTTTCGGGAACTTCGGCTCCGAGGCTTTCGGCTTCTGGGTCTGCTGTTGCCACCTTGATTGTTGAGGCGCCTTTTGCTGCTGCTGTTGCGGTTGCGCTTGCACCTCGAACGTTTGATTCGCATCCACGGCATTTGCATGTGCTTTTCCTTTACCCTTAGGGACAAAGTTTGGTTGCGGAGCATTATTTGCTATTTGACCCCTTTCCGCCTTCTTCCTTTTAAGGAATCGTTCGGCTCGTTCTCCTCGCACCTTCAGATCCTTCCAGGTCTTTGGCGGTGCCATTCCCATGGCTTCCAGGATGTCCAATGAAAGATTGTTATGACAGGTCTCGAGGATGAAATCTTCGCTGACCGGATCCCTGCAATTCATTGCTTTATTTCGGAATCTCTTCACGAAGTTTTCGACTGTCTCACCATTCTTCTGCTTCTCATCAAACAGAGTGCCAATTGAGACCTCAGTGTCGTCGTCGAAGAAGTTCGTCAGAAACATATCCTCCATGTCGTCCCAACTGCTGATGCTCCCCGGCTTGAGGCGACGATACCAATCGAAGGCCGCTCCGCGAAGAGTGCAAACGAATGACCGTACCATCAAGGGTTCATTGCCGGAGATTATTCCTAAGTGAGACTTAAAATATATTAAGTGTTGGGTAGGGGAACCCTTTCCATCAAACGGCGTAAAGTTAATGAGATTGAACTGGAATTGATTCCCACTCCCTTGGGTATGGATATGGTATGCCGGACCTTTTCACTTCTTGAGCATTCATCAACGCATTGATTTTGCTCTCCAAGTCCTTCATCTTCCTGTCTTCACTCGTTCCTATCTTCGAGTGGCTTTGGGGAGAGGTAACGTGGTCCTCTTTTGCATTATCATCCACGGGACCGCTTCCATTGTCGTTGTTGACAGGAGGGATATTCAGGTTGACATTATTCTCTTCCCGTTCATTCTCATCTTGATTCTGATTATTGCGTCGACTGGGTTCTCCTTGGTGAATTGTCAGTGCCTCTCATTTGCTGCATGGCCATCTCCATCTCGAACTTGAAACTTTCTTTCTGCCGAGCCAGGGCATCTTCAAGCATCTTGGTTACTTGTTCTGCACTTATCATGAGTACCTTGCGGGATTGTCCCTCGCTGGATACCGTGTTGTCCGATGCAATCACAGAGCAGGCATCTGATCCTTCGTCTTCTGACGGTAATCTCGTCCGAACCCTACTATAAGTCCCTCGTGTGATGGCTCCAGACTGCAGACGGGTTACACACCGAGGTGCTTCCGGAATCGACTCGGGATTACTCTGTGTCGATGTCCTTTTGCTGGTCATATTAGTGGTGACCTTCGGAAATTCTCCGTCTTCGACTATCCTTCTTCTTCGTCGGAAACGCCTAGGCTTGGTCTCAGACGTTCCGGTGGAAATTCTCTCGAACACCGAAATTCTCCTTGGGGCTTTAGAACAACAGCATTTCGACAATACCGCCTTGATTATGGTGGCACACGAACAGTGAGACTCCGAGTCTTGAACGTCCCTCTTTCGAGACTTACCCGCACCCCTGGCTCTATAGTACAACTCATCAGTTTGATAACTGGAGCAACCCATAGAGTGTTGGCATGACTTCCCAGGTATAACACAATCATCATCAGACGAATGTGTTTCCCTCTGGGGATATGACGCTTTATTAGCGTTTTCAAGAGTCGCTCGTTCAAGTCTACGCTTTTGCGAGCGTGAAAACTTAACGGGCTGCAGACGAGTTAAATACCAGGGTACTAGCGGAGTTGACTCGGGATTATCCCATGTCGATGCCTTTTTGCTGGTCATATTAGTGGTGACCTTCGGAAATTCTCCGTCTTCGACTATCCTTCTTCTTCGTCGGAAATGCCTAGGCTTGGAAATCCTCTCGAATACCGAGATTCTCTTTGGGGTTTTAGAACAGCAGCATTCTGATAACACCGCTCTGATGATGTTGGCACACGGACAGTGGGGTTCCGTGTCTCGAGCATCTTTCTTCCGAGACTTATTCATACCCCCAGCTCTATAGTACAACTCATCAGTTTGATAACTGGAGCAACCCATAGAGTGTTGGCATGACTTCCCAGGTATAGCACAATCATCATCAGACGAATGTGTTTTCCTCTGGGGATATGACGCTTTATTAGCGTTTTCAAGAGTCGCTCGTTCAAGTCTACGCTTTTGCGAGCGTAAAAACTTAACGGGCTCTTGAACTTCGACACGCAACCCAATGCGGTCGGCAATAGGGGTTTTCCCTTTGTTATCTTCCTTGGGGAGATTAGCACGACCCCCAGTCGGGTTCATCATTTGGGGACCTTTCAACGGACCCAATCGCTCCTTGACAGGTGCTTTACCTCGGTTCCCGGGTAAAGGACCGAGGCGACCTTTTAAAGGAACCCTAGACCTTGAAGGATCCGTGTTCTTACCTGACTCTGCCGGAGGTGCGGGGGCAAGGGGAACGGGATCTGGATTTGATGAAGGTTGGACAGCAATATCGTCCGCTCTTGTGTTAGGCGCCGGCTTTGCCTTTAGCACCCACACCTGCTTGAGTTTTGACGGATTCTTGACCGTCTCTTCTTTCTGCATCTCCTCTGCTTTCTGCAGAAGGGCTCGGGCATGCGCAAGCAATGCGCGGCGCTTCTTGATTCGCTCTTCGAGGGTTGAGCGAGTCCTCGTGACACGAACCCAATCGTTCATTTCTGCCTTGGAGGAGGAGTTGGTTATGCGCCGTTGTTGCTCTTGGCGCTGTCTGGACTTGAGATCTTCATTGTAGCGGATCCCGTTCATCGATTCTGCGGCCTTGGCCAGTTGTCGTGCAAGGCGTTGGCGCCGTCTTTGGCGCACCCTCTTCGACGGAGCTGGAGCAACTTCAGCGGTCGCCTTTGTGGTGGGAGGGAGATCTGGATCTGCAGCCTCGACCTCCTTGGATGCCGCCGGGATGTCACGGGGCACAGGCGCAACAATGGCGACGGGATCTTGGATCTTAGAGCCGGAGGTCCCGCGAACATTTTTGGAAGAGGATGCCTTCCTAAGCCTGTTCGGAGAGGCGGATCTGGAGGAGGAGGAGGAGAGGTACTCTTCAAACTTTTGCTGATCGAACTCGTATTCGATCTCTTCATTCACCCGGATCTTGAATGCCGGTTGCGTCGCGACGGCCTCGGCAGCGAGGCCGTTGGCTCCCACTGTGGTCGCCAGCTTGGTTGCGTCGAAAATTGTTGTATTCATTGCGGTATTCATTACAACTTTAGTCGTTACAATGAAATCAAAAAGATTGTCTTTTTATAAGACCTTTACACAATGAAAACAAAAAGTTACAACTCTCGTCAAAACAAACGCAGAGATCGTTTATCGGTCTTCTGCTTGCGTGGGTCTTTGGCCTGTGACGAGGACGTTGATATCCGTGGACTACCTGGCACTCAGATCTGTTCCGGAAAAATCGGACAGAGCTTCGTCGATCCGCGAGGAGATCTAGAAGCTTGAAGCGCCTATCTCGGCTAAAACGAGATATTTGCTCTTCTTAGGATTACCGGCGAAGGGTAATACTAAGGAACGAACACGGGTGATGAAGAGTCTGATGAAGACCTCTCCTCTGTTGAAGCGCTCGACCACTCTTCACTGCAGCAGGGTTTCGCCAACTCTCCAAAAAATCCAGCCCTTCAAAAATGAGGTCTAAGGTTGCTATTTATAGGCAATGGGGGCACCTGGGGCGCCTAGACACCCCTGGGGTGTCTAGGAAAAGCCTAGACACCCCTGGGGTGTCTCAGAAAATCCGAGACACCCCTGGGGTGTTTCGACTTTCCCGAGACACCCCGGGTGTCCCAGTTCAGCCTGAGACGCTCCGTTGCGTATGTTTGATTGTTTTCCCCGTAAGTTCTTCATCCGAACTCGGATTTGAGTGATTCCAAGTGCGTTGGAAGCTTGACGAAGAGTTCGATCTGCTCCGGTGGTTGGATTATCTGTAGAGTGATCGAGACATGAAGGGCATTGTTCTTTTTGTGAACATCGCCGGGTTCCCGATTGGCCCGTGCCTTCGTTGTTCCGAAATCCTATCAGCTCACGTAGTTCGTCGATGTTGGATGCTTGACGAAGAGTTCGATCCGCTCTGGTGGTTGGATTATCTGTAGAGTGGTCGAGGTACGAAGGGCGTTGTCCTTTTTGTGAACAGTGCTGGGTTCCCGATTGGTCCGGGTCTTCGTTGTTCCGAAATCTTATCAGCTCACGTAGTTCGTTGATTCACTTCAATCGTTCATCGACGTCAATCGAACTCCTGTGGATCGGATAGTGACGTTCATCGTCGCTCTTTAACACTGAACCGTTCGTGGAGACCTATAGGCAATTTTCGATGCCTACAACATGCATCTACCATCTAGAGTCCTTGGGTAACAATCTTAGTAGAAAAAATAATATCACAGTTGCAGACAAATGCTATAGGAATAGTTTTGACATAGTGAACTACAATTAAACACCATAATTGTAATCACGTCAGCATTTTTGTTTGTTTAGTTAAAAAATTGCAAGTTGAAATTCAATAATTCCCCCACCCGAAACAAAATATAATAGCAAGCATGTTCTACTAACGCCAACCATACAGAAGCCTAACATATAGTAATTGCTGACTTTTAAAATTGAAATCTCTGGTAAATAAAATTCTATCTTCTATTAAACTCACTTATATGTACAAGATATTAAAAGGGATTTCAATTAAAAGGGCACAATGCGAAGTAATGTTGAAAGGTTTAATAGAAGTGTTATACTTGTGGTGCAATGGATTATAAAGCTATTTTTTCCTCCAAGTCCTACGTTATTATCCTAGGGTAGGTCGTAAATGAACAGGTAAATAGCAAGGAAATTGTACCCTACCAAGGAAAACAGTTCAATAATTTCGTACCACGTACAATAGGAAGTAGAAGAGAGTGAAGAATAAAAATGCAAATTAGAAGGGTGAAGAGGAGATATCTCATGGTCAGGGGTATGCTTAGGGCTGTCCATCCGGGCCGGCCCGGAATGCTTAGGGCTGTCCATCCGGGCCGGCCCGGCCCGGGAAATCGGGTCCGGGCCGGGCAAAACCCAAGCCCGGACCCGGGCCCGGGTGGTCCGGGCCGGGCCCGGGCCTGAGCGGGCCGGACACCGGGCCGGCCCGGTTTGATTTTTTTAAATTTTTTTTTTAATTTTAACAAAACCATAAATCATAAATTATTATAAAAAATATCATAAATTTAATTAATAACTTGAAATGAAATGACATAAATTACAAGTACAAAAAATAATAAAAATAACTTCTTTATTAATAATCGGTAAATCCTTTACAAGTATAAATTTATTTCGAAATTCGTCGCATCACAATAGATGAGTACATCCCAACTAGGTTGGCACCTACTCACCCATATCACTATCATTTGTAACTTTTTTCGAAATAATTTAATTCAAATTTAAAGCTAAGAAATAAAAATTACAATTTTATGAATATTATCTAATCATTATATCTATCTCCTAGTCCCAACTCTTCAAATTAATCTTCAATCATAGCAATCCGTTCAATGCCTTGTGTTCGCTTCTCGTATCTCCACCAATCCTGTAAGCACATCACCGCTTGTACAGTATACGGATCTAAGCATGTCCTGTGGTCGTCGATCAAACGTCCTGCTGTGCTGAAAGCGGATTCCAAGGCTATAGTCGAAACCTGCACTGATAGTAAGTCACGAACCATGGTGGAAAGTATAGGATATGAAACTGATCCATATACTTTCCACCATTGCAAAATATCTAAAGCATTTCCTTGACATCTAACTAAAGAAGCAGAAAAATATTCATCTATTTCAGAAACATCTAATCCTGATGAAGTTCCAGATCCACCAGTTAGTTCAGCTACCATTGCATACCTATCAAAACTTACACTTTTACCTCGACCTGTGCTCGAAGCTGAAGGTGCCGAAGCTGAAGACTGTTGTGTAGCTACACCATATCTAGCTGCATACTCATCATATAAGGTTTGAAAATAATTTCTAATAGCTAAATAATGAGTAGTAGCAGTAAGGGTGGATCCATCATCTAAGTCTATAATCTGTCCACCATACAATGATTGTAACAAACTTCGAAGGCCAATATCCTTCAAGCATGGATCAATAAGAACACCAATACAAAAAATATGAGGAATAGGCCTAAAATACTTATTAAATTTACTCTCCATTTGAAAAATTATATTTCCAAAAATATCATCCATACGATATTTTGCAAAAAAATTTTGAATATTTAAAATTTGTAAAGCAGCTAAAGTAATAGTTGGATAATAACAACCAGATAATAACATAGTAGCATCATAAAAAACTTGTAACATCTCATTTAATTTACATATAACTGTCCATTCATCTTCAGTTATTCCATAAGCACTACCAGAGCTAGAACTAGAAGCATAAAAATTTATAAAATCATTTATAATTTCTTTATATTCTATTGCTACAGATAACATTGCATAGGTGGAATTCCACCTATGGTCAACATCTTTTGGAATTAGTCTAGGCTTATAATTTTTTCTTTTACAACATTGTTTCCATCTTTTAATTCTCATTTCAGAAGCATTATGCATATTAGTAACTGTTCTAACTTTTTCTATCATGGGTTTAATTTCAGAAAATGCACTTTGAACAATTAAATTTAAAATATGACAGATACATCTAACATGAAAAAGCTCACCATGACATGGCAATGACAAAGTTATTTTCAGAAAATCAACAGCTACATTATTATTACTTGCATTATCTAGTGAAAGAGTAAATATTCTTTGATCAATTTCTAGTTTCATAAGTTCTTCAACAATTAAATTTGCAACATTAATACCAGTGTGTGACTCTTCAATTGCAATAAAAGAAACAACTCTTTTAAACATTTTCCAACTTTCATCAATCCAGTGTGCTGTTATACATAAATAACCAGTTTGCACTCTAGATGACCAAATATCAGAAGTTAAAGAAAATTTGCAGTTTAAATTTTTAAAATAAGAAATTATTTTTCCCTGTTCCTCAACATAATATTTTAAAATATCACGTTGACAGGTTTGACGAGAAAATTTTGTAAATGCAGGATAAAAACCATCTCTAAATAAATCTTCAAATTCATCATCTTCTACTAATTTAAAAGGAAGGTTTTTAAGAACAATAAACCTGATTACGCATTTCCGGGCTCGGGCAGCGTCATAATTCCAACTGCCGAGGGTACCTGAAGAGGATGATTGGGAAAGCATAGACTGCCGGATATCACCTTGTAGATTTTGGCCTTTGTTGTGTTTTTCAATATGCCGTTTGAGATGGTTGGTGCCGCTCTTATGATGAGCTTTGAATATCTGGCCGCACAACGCACATTTCGCATTCTGAGAGATGATCCTACCGTGTTCATCCTTGGTGACGTCTATCTTCTCAAAAAAATTCCATACATCAGACCTCGGCCTTTTTGGAGCTCTTGGTGCCGTAGATTCGTCGCCACCAGATTCAGGATTAACACCGGTAGGATGAGGAGTTGTTGTAGGAGGACTCATCTCTGGATCGGTAGGAGTTGCATGTTGCTCTTCATAATCAGACCCAGAAGCCATTTGTTGGAAGTATTAGAAAATACAAAAGATTATAGGATAGTATATTAGTATGAGATAGTATAAGATTGTATAAGAGAGTAGTAGAGAGAGAAATAGATGAGTTTTGTTGTGAGAAAATGAATTGAAACCCCCCCTCTATTTATAGAAGCAGCCCCCTAGGTAAATGACCAAAAAACCCTCGAAAAATAGCCGTTTTTTGACCGTTTTAAGGGGCAAAACGGTCAAAAGATGACTGTTTTGGCCGGGCCGGGCCGGGCCGGCCCGGCCATTCGAAGCCCCAGTGCCCAATTTGGGCACTGTTCCGGGCCCGGGCCGGGCCCGGACAGGGCTCGTCAACTGCGACCCGGGCTCCGGGCTTTTTGGACACCCCTAGGTATGCTTACTCCTTGATAGTAGAGGTAGCGGAAGAAGCTAGTGATCTGATTACAAGTATTACTATTGTCAATAACATGCATGCTCATATTATTTTTGATTCTAAAACAATTCATTACTTCATTTCTGCTAAGTTTATTAATGAAAATTCTATCCTCTATCATAAATTATCTAAATCTTGGAATGTGCTAACGGTTAGTGGAATCTTAGTATCTGATAGAGAATATCATAGGTGTCTCGTAATAATTTATAGTCAAGAACTCTATGCCAACTTCCTTGTGATAGACTTGAGGTGTTAAGATCCCCTATTGGGCATGGGTTGGTTAAGTATTTTTCATGCATGTATTGATTGGCGTCATAAGTGGCTAGTGTATAGATTAGCCTAACATCCCAAATTAGTATTTTATGGGAAAGCAATTTGATTGAATCCACTAAAGATCTAGCTATAACCCGAAAGGACTGCGCAGCCCTCGTGAGTTTAGAAGAAGAGAAGTTGCATTAGAAAGGAGAAGCCAATTCTGCCTAGTGTAGCGAAGGTTATATGATCTTCGCAAGATTGGCCACCCGGGTCAACTATGAGAATTGAGTTACTATTTGAATCTTGAAACCCCCCCCCCCGCCCCCCCCCCCCCCCCCGATATCATATGGCGGCCTAAAGAATCTTGAGGAAGTTTGAAGTTCAGACTGAGGAGTTGCTCAACAAAGGCTTCATCAGATCAAGTGTTTCACTTTGGGGAGCCCCACTTTTTCTAGTTGGAAAGACAGACGATAGTTGTCAAATGTGCATAGATTATTGAGAGTTGAACATAGTCACCACCAAGAATAAATGTCTGTTACCAAAAATCAATAATTTATTCAACCAATTAGTAAGAGTAACCATGTTTTCCAAACTTGATCTTAGATCCAAGGTATCACCAATTGAAGGTGAAGAAAGTTGATATTCTGAAGATAGATTTTAGGATGCGTTATGCGTATATTAAATTTCTTGTTATGCAATTTGGTATGATGAATGCACCATCAATGTTCACTAGTATCATGAACAGTCTATTTTCACCATGTTCGGATCAATTTGTAGTTTTATTTATTGATGATATCCTAGTGTACTTGGAAGAGCATAAAGAGCATCTTAAAATGACTTTAGAGATTTTGCAAAGAGAATATCTATTTGGCAAACTGAGCAAGTGTGAGTTTTGGCTAGAGAGCGTATCTTTTTTAGGACACATTATATCTTCTAAAGGTTTATCACTTGGTCTGAGCAAGGAAGAAGTAGTTTGGAAGATAATGCCACTAATAAATACAGAAGAAATTTGTAGTTTCTTAAGAATGACAGATTATTATGGGAAATTCATTAAAGATTACTCACGCATTACAACCGTAATGATGAAGTTGCATTGCAAGACTGAGAAGTTCAATTGGATAGTAGAACATTAGAAGACATTTGAAACTCTTAAGATTTGCCTAATGACAGCACTAGTATTGACATTACCAAAGGGGAGTGGTAAGTTTGCAATTCTCGCCAACATTTTAGGAGTGTATTGATGCAGAATGGAAAAGTGATTGTTTATGATTCTTAACAACTAAGACTACATGAGAAGAATTACACTACTCATGATTTGGAGCTAGCAGTAGTGATTTTTGGATTGAAGACTAGGTGACACTACATTCTAGTTGAGAAAATGCATGTCTTCACTAACCACAAGACTCTCAAGTGTATTTATACATAGAAGGAGCTCAATATGCGCCAAAGGTGATGGTTAGAACTCATGACGAACTATGATATCAATCTTCAATATTATTTGGATAAAGTGAATGTTGTACCCAATGCCCTCAACAGAATACCAAGTGATATGAATTTTTCCAAGTAGAAGAAGTTCATTGCAGAGATTAAGAATCATAATTATTGAAGATTTTTTACTGGGTAGTAATGAATAATTGATGACTATATAAGTACAACCTTCACTGATCGATTATATTAAGGAGCAATAGAATGACACGAAGCTCATGGAGGTCAAAAAGATGGTGCTTGAAGATATAGAGAAAAGACATATGAATTCACTAAGGGGTTGTTTGTTTGGGCCAAAAAGCCCAAAAAATAGGGTTAAGAAAACTGACATAGGAAAATGAGCCTCATTTTCCTTTAGAACCCGCTGTTTGTCTCGCAAAAAAGAAAAAGGAAAGTGGGAGAAATAGGGGTTCCACGATCGATTTTCAGCAGATTTTGCCGAAAAGAAGCGAAAAGTGAAAAGGAGCGAAAGTTTAGGGCTCCTGCCTCCTCATCTCATCACCGCTCCCTCTCGCTCTCTCCCGCCTCTAATCCCTCGTCATTGGCAGTTTTTGGTGCCCGAAGCCGACGAACACGAACATGTAAATGCCCTAATTTTTTCATAATTTCAGGAAAATGCCCTAGGGTTTTAGTCTGTGATCTCAAATTGTGTTGTTGAATTGGGTGAAAAAGGTTAATTGTTGTGTAGATTAAAGTTTAGATCTTTGTTGACCTCAATTTTTTTCATAATTTCAAGTAAATGCCCTTGGGTTTTAGTCTGTGATATCAAATTGTGTGGTATTGGGTGAAAAGGTTAATTCTTCTGTAGATTAAAGTTTAGATCTTTTTCATAGATCTTTATTGCTAGCTGATGATAGGATTCTTAACTATGCTCAAGAGGACTTGGTAGCAAAATTTGGAACCGGATTACTGATATTTTGGAGATTTTCTCTCGAAATGTTGTCTTGAAATCATCTATTTCTTTAACACTTTAGAAGCAAAGTATTTATACCTGGTCATTTGTTTTTTTTTTTGGGCCATCTTAACGTTTAATATGCCTTACCTGCCCATCTCGTTCTTTTATTTTATTTTTTAAAACCTAGTCTCTCAACAATAGAGTATAGGTGCGGTGTAATAGATGGAGCAATAGAGTTTAGGGAATTATTGATTACGACTTCGATTTTGATCTCAAAATGATCAATGGCAGGTAACATAGTTTTGTAATGCTTTAACCAAAATTTTTGCAAGTACGTTTTCATGTGAAGACTAACTTATTGACCTCAATAGCACGTGTTCTAGCACCCAAATTTCTCATGTTGACCATAACCAAGGCACTTAAAACCTCTAATTGCAACCTGACATGTTCAACTCTTCATTGATCATAAGCACATAAAATTCCTAAATGACTTGTATCATTTGTCTTTAATGTTGGTATCTACTTTAATGTTGGTATCTACTTTAATATGACGCTTGTTTTTTAGATGGATGGTGATCTCGACGAAGAGACAGTAGTTAATATGTGTTTGGGTGCTGCACTATCTGTTTTAGTTATGGTTATGACATCCATGAGGAGAATGCAAAGTAGACATAGATCTATACGTGCAGGTCCTAGTGAGGAGAAAATAAAGCAATATCAAAGTAGAAAACAACACATAGACCGGATATATAATGGATTTAGTGATAGTTGTGTCAACTATGTTAGAATGCCAGTGGTGCTTTTATCAAGCTTGCAGAGATCATGAGGAGGAATGATTTATTGCGAGACTCACGACATGTTAAAGTGGATGAGCAACTTGCTATGACTTTGAATATTTTGGGGTATAAAACTAAAAATCGAAGTGTTAGGTCACATTTTATTAGATCTGGCAAGATTGTGAGTAGGTATTTTAACAAAGTGTTAGAAGCAATTTGCCACATATGTCCAAGCTTTTTGAGACAAGCACAAAATGAAGTTCCACAGGAGATCCTCAGCAACCCTCTATTCTATCCTTATTTCAAGGTATTCTCTTTTTAATTTTTGATTAAAAGCATGTTTATTTAATTTGTCACAAAATATTCAATAGTAATTTTTTTGTTCTCTAGGATTGTATTGGTATGATAGATGGGACACATGTTGAAGCTATACTTCCTGCTAGTCTTCAACCACGATTCTGTGGTCGAAAAGGTGTTACACATTAGTAGGGTTGTATTGGAATGTTTTAGCGGCTTGTACTCCAAACAAGTTGTTCACTTACATATTAGTAGGGTGGGAAGGTTCTGCAAATGACTATAGAGTCCTTCAAGATGCATTGTCTAGGCCATAGCCTCATGCCTTGAAAGTATATGACAGTAATTTCATCAAATCTTAAATTTTAAGTATTTACTTCAATTAATAAATGATATTCAATAAAATTTTAACAAATTCTAATAAACACTTTCACGTCATACAAATTATAGGGAAGTATTACTTGTGTGATGCGGGATACACGACCATGCCGGGTTTCATCTCCCCGTATCGTGGTGTTCGTTACCATTTTGAAGGAACAAATAGGAAGAACACCTAAAAATAGAAGGAATTTATTCAATCTTAGACATTCTTCTTTAAGATCTAAGATTGAAGCTACATTTGGTTGTTTGAAGAATCATTTCAAAATTCTCACAGCAAAGCCTCATTACCCTTTTCGCGTGCAAGTGGATATCGTATTAGCTTGCGTAGTTCTTCACAATTATATTGCAATGGTTGACCCATATGATGACATATTCAATGAGACCATTGACATTAAAGATGATGAAGAAGATGTTGCTAATAAAGATGAGAATAATATTGTTGATTTCTCTCAACCCCAAACTCAAAGGGAGCAAACACAATCAAGAAACGTGTGGAAGGATCGTAGAAATCAAATAGCTTGGTATATATGGGTTGATTATTGTGAAAAATATAAGGGAGGGAATACTAGTGAAATAGGCATGTGATGCATATGATAGTGATGTTGTCTTATGTTATGAATTATTCTATTTTTATGAACATCATTTTATGATGGCGTGTGTAAAACTATGTAATATTAATTTAAAAACATTTGTATGCTATTATTATGTGTTGTATGGAATTTTCTATTAGGACACACTTTTTTTACTCAACTTACGTTTATTTTTTTGTATTTCTTTATAACTATTTTCTAGGTATGACCGACAACTTCAATTGTAAGGAAATTGATAAGGTCAAAGGCAAGAGTATGACATCAAATTCATCTCCTAGAACTCCAAGGAATTCTTCAATCCCTTGTGGGTTCAACCTGGGATTTTTGCCTTATCACTCTTCACAAGTTGGCCAAGGTCCTAATTTTTGGAAAATTTTTCAAATGCAAGATGCTAACTATTAGGGAATTGACCAACAACCACCAATTTTATTCACGAACATGCTAAATGCTCCTCTAACTTTACAACATCAAAGTTGTAGCATGGGTGAAACTCCCTCACCTAATCAACAATGTCAAAGCAACAAGAGAAATGCTATTGATGTTGATGGTGATGAAAGTTCATCCCTTAAAATCCAAAGAGGAAAAAGAAAGCTCTTGCTCATAAAACTAAAGAAACAGAGGCTTGCAAGGGGAGAGTTAACCAATTATGGGAGAGTAAACATGATGATTTGCTAATTCCTTTCCTTACAAAGTGTGCTAAAGATGGAATGAAGGCAGATAAGACGTTCAAAAAAACCGCTTATCGTGGCACCATCGTTCATATAAATGAAAAATTAGGTTCAACATTCACTACTGAGAACGTGGAAAACCGTATGAAAACTATCCGCAATAGATTCTTGGACATGCAAAAATATCGTAGCTTGAGCGGTGACGATTGGGATGATGCAAAGAAGATGGTAATTATAGATGAAGCTTGCTTTGATAAATGGCTAGTGGTATTTACGAGTTTGTAATGTTCATTTCTTATCAAATTTTTCTAATTTTGTTCAATGATGTCCAAATATGGATTTGATATATGTCCAAGTATGAATAGTTCTAAACTAAGGGAATACATCAACAAGCCCATGAAACATTATGAAGACCTCGCAACTATTATTGGAGATGATGTTGCTAGAGGAGATTATGCGGTAGATGTGTTGGACAAATTTGGTGGTAGTGCACATTTTAACATTGGTGATGATGATGGTGATATTAATATGCCAAAGGAGAACACGCCTAGCTATGTCTCCTTCGATGAAGATGATATTCCACCACCGAAGGTTCCAACTATGCCCTAAAAATCCAATCCATCTTCTAGTGTGAACAAACCTAAAAATGACATGTCAAATATGCATAAAGGAAAGAGGGGGAGGTCTAGTGAGGACACGGTGCTTATGCGTGAGATAGTAAATGAGGTTAAGCAATTCACCTCATATATGTGCATGGTAAGTATGCATTGGACCGAGAAGTTGGCAAAAGCTATATTCGCACATGATGATGACTTTGACATAGATATTCTTGATAAGTTTTACCAAGAATTGTATGAGAATGAATCACAAGCTAGGTTGTTTATGAGGAGGCCAACTATTATGCAAAAGAAGGTGTTGGATGAGTTCATGAAGAGTCAACCTCTTGATTATGGTGGAAGGTTGGATTGCCTAGCTTTTGGGATATTTTTGTGAAACTAGCTAATTATATCATTGCTTGTGTAATTATTTTTGTATGTAAATGAGCTAGCTGATTGCTCATCCTTTTTCTTAACAACTATTGTAGATGTATTAATCTTGTATTTGTGCAAAACTAATGCTACTATCTCTATCTTATTCATCTCAGTCATGACTTTACATGTTATATTGAATATTAGTATGCTAATGCAAACTTGTTTGATAGGTTTACAAGTGGGGTAAGGTGAATAATTTCACTGTAGGATATAAAAATTACCTTGACTACAGTAGGGTCTAAAAGTTCGCCTGTACACTTGACTCGCTTGCACGAGTGAAGTCCACTCAAGATTTGAGTTCCCAAGAGGAAGTAAGCTCGCCTGTGTGCTTGACTCGCCAGCACGAGTCAAGACCACACGATCGCTGAGCTCACCTACGCGTCTAGGCAATCCGTCAAGCAACCAGAAACTTGATTTCACACTTGACTCGCCTGCACGAGTCAAGTTTACTCAAGAGCTGAAGTCGCATGCATATCCAGGCAATCAGCCATGGGGTCAGCAAGCTCGCCAAACTTACCACAGTACTAGGTGGCTGCACTATCATGTATAGGGATGGGCCTTCCCATTTTCCACGACGTGAAGGGAATGAGCACAGTACTCTAAGCCCATCAAGTGGCCGCTCATAGTACAAGTAGCCAATCCACGCAATCACCGAACTCGCCTGCACGTGTTAAGTTCGATTAACCGCCAAATGCGTCTGCATCACCAGATGATCGGAAGCTCTCCTGCACGCTTGATTTGCCTGCACGAGTCAACTTCGTCCAAGTGAATGAGAGTCGTCTGCACGTTCAAGCAACCGACCATACAATCAACAAATTCGCCAGACTCGCTAGAGTACCTGGTGGCTACGCTGTCGCATACAGGGATGGGCCCTCCCATCTCCCGTGATGTGAAGAGGAGGAGTACAGTGCTCCGAGCCCCTCAAACAGCCGCTCATAGTACAAGTGAGAGGCATGACATCTCTCAACAGTACATGGTCACATCCCATGATTCAAGGGAGCGGCCATGCCGTCACTCTCCTATTTAAGGGCCTCTCCTATCTACAGGAAGGAGGTTCGTAGTTGATTAATTGATTCAATTAGTTAACCAGACCATTAGTTCTCAGCTCCAGATAGAGTTGACTAATGGCTCTTTGCATTGATCCTGCACTGTAGTGTCTCCCTCTAGCTTTCGGCCTTGATCGCCATTGAGCTTTTCAGCCTTGATCTCCATTAGGCTCGGAGGTCCAAACTCGATCAACACGAGCTTCTACTGCGTACTGAAGCTCATCTACAACCTCGATCGGATCGTCCAAGGGAAACAAACTCAGTACGAGAACCGAGCGAGGCGTCCTATCGCTACCAAAGACTCCACGTTAAACAAGGATGGCATTCCCTCCGCTTCTGTTCTAATTTTGATTCATTAGTAGGCAAGCTTCTATTGTAATTTTAATTCTTATCAATACAAATAAAATCCCTATTTTAGGAAATTAATTTTTACACCTACAGAAGATGGCGACCACAGTGGGAGATACTGTTTCTTCAACCGAGATGGTGGTGGCGCAGTTTGATAAGGTTGTTGTTGGGACGACCGTGGAGTCCCTCGTAATCGAGTTCGACCAGACCAAGTATGAGGAGTACTTGTCTTCCTCCTCTAATGGCAGTGCATCCCACAAACGCCACAGAGTTGTGCGTAGGGTCCGTCCCTAAGCAGTCGAGGCCTCCACGCCTGAGGACTCTATCCGAGTCATGGCAGGGAGTCCTATCTCCCCCAAACCAATCGAGGCCGAGCGGAAGGCCAAGAATACAGGGCGAGCGTTGTAGTTCGCGTAGATGCCCCTCTCTAGGAGAGCCTGCCAGCGGCGACGACAGGCTCTCACCTGGCAAGAGGCCTAGGCCCTCACCTCTTATGATGGGCTGAATTACTACTCAGGCCTAAAGAATGCCAAGCGGAGATGCAACCCTCCCAATGCTGATGGACTCACCAAATCTGGTGAGCCCTCGCGCACGAGCGAGCTTCACTCTGATCACAACACTTCTCGGTTCGGTGAGCCTAGTACCTCTGGGAAACCTGGCCATCCATGCGAACCAACCAAGACGGACAAACCCACTAAGCTAGGCGGGTTTCATTTCTCGGGTCATATTCCTAATTCAAGTAAAGGGCCCGAATCAGGCGAGCCCGTTCGAACAGGCAAACCAGTAAGGCGAACCCCGCCAGGTCGCCTAATGGACAGACTTCGCATTGCGAACCAGCCCTGGTGAGGCGGTAGGCGAGCCCATCAAGGCTCGCCTGACATACGCGAACGGTCAAAGTTCGTGCAAAGCGATTAGAACCCGTCCGAACGCAAGAACTCGCCCGTCAAGGCGAGCTCACCCGACTTTGACACTTAATCGTTCCACCTAGTGCACTCAAAGGAGTTCATTTAAAACTCTCTCATGCGATCACATGCATGGTCCCCTCTGATCCTGGGGGTAGCCACCAGCAACCTCCGGGAGATCTCCGGAATCATCTAGCCCGCAAGCACACCATCCATGAGGCGAATCCTCAGTGTCACTACGAAAGACTCATCCAAACAGTACTCACCGACTGCCAGTGTGTGAGAACAGCAAAACCTTCAGTGTTCAAAAGGCTTGCTCAACAGGCTCCCAAGCCAAGATCTTCTCGTCGAAGGCATAGGCACCAAAGGAGGCGCATCGTCGATGATTGGAGCTCCCGTCTGGTACGATCAACCTGACTGGGAATGGTAAAACTGTGCTTTCGGATTCCCCGGACTCGGACTCCTACCTGGGACGTAGTCACCCCCTCGTTCAGCGCAAACGCGAGGGCATATTCTTGAGCACCCGTACTCGTACAGGGGCGACCCTCCCGCTCAATTATGCACTCTTAGCATCTCCCTTGGGCGGCGAAGAGGAGGTTTGCTCAGCAGCAGCCACATCCCAAACCTCGCATTCAATTCAAGACGAACTAGCGAGGGTGCACATGACGGAAACTGCGGAGGATCAGACAATTGCCAAAAAGTTTGAAGAACATCAAGCCGCCATCGAGTCCATAAAGGATATGTTGGACCATCTTCTAAATAGGAAGAAGAAGAAGAAGAGAGCCACCCACACTCCACGGAATCCGATAGGAGATGGGGAACGGGGACCCACTCCTAATCAGACAACTGAACTAGATGATAACATTGACCCGCATTCAGATCACTCTTCAAAGTCGTCGTCGGCAGGGACGTCGCGTACTAGGGGTACTGTTTGAGACAAGAGGCTCGATGAATTCCAAAGCCAACTCAATGCCTTGAAGCTCCTGCAAAACATGAACATGCTGGGGGTGGTCAGGCCATACCCTATCGAGTGGGACACAGTCCCCTACCCAGCAAAGTTCAGGCCCATCAGTTTGGTGCAGTTTGATGGCAAGGGTTCCCCCTCACAGCACATCTACTACTTCATGTCTCAAACTGGATTCCTCACAAGGAACAACACCATACTCACTTGGTTGTTCATCGGCACCCTCAAAGGAGTAGCCTTTGGATGGTTTCGCAAGTTAGAACCAATCTCCATTACATCATGGGCCGAAACGGAAAGATTCTTCCTGGCCCGCTTCTTTGATGATGACACATAGGTGTCGATGGCTACCCTCCTCGCCAAAAAACAAAGAAAGTCGGAGTCGATCAACGACTTCGTAAAGAGGTTCAGGAATTGATCAGTTCATTGCCGAGACCAAGTCTCTAAAGCCACACCGATCGAGATGTGCTGTAACAATCTTTCGATCCACATTCTGTCCAAGGTTGGCGCGGTAGAAACCCGAACCTGGAAGGTACTCGTTCGCCAGGGTGAGCAAGTTAAGAATATGATCAAAAGGCTGGAGGCCGAGGAACCTCAACCCAAAAAGGGGGCTGCGGAACCGAACGTACACAAGAACCCTCCTCGATCAAGAGGAAAGGAGATCATGGCGGTTGACTCCGCTCCGGCACCCAAACCGGCCTAAAGGCCGAAACCTAAGCCGTTCGAGCAGTACCCTCCCAGACAATACGACTTCAAGGAGGACCAGGTAGTAGCAACCTTCGACACTCTTCTCAAGAGCAACAGGATTAAGTTACCGGAAGTCACCAAGCCTGAAGAGGCAAACAAGACCGGCGACCTGAGCTACAATGTGTACCACAAATTCCTCGGCCACCACACCTCCAAATGCTATATCCTCAAAGATAAGCTCCATGCCCTCTATGATGCAGGGGTCCTAAAAAAGGAGAAAGTGCAAAAGAAGGTGACCACGAACATGATTACCTTGAGTTTCGGAACAGACCTCCCGGAAATTCAGGTGTCGACGGGGTTCGTTCCTATCCCCAAAGCAATGCTAAAGATTACCAATGACGATCCTCACAATCAACGGGGAAAAGGCTTAGTATCGCAGATCTTGCCATCAGGGGAGTTGATGTGGGTCCACCCAGACCTTCTCAGTGATGAGCAGTGGGTTTTAAAGTCTTCAAAGGAAGACCAAAGGTAAGCCCTGTAATGCCATCTCTGCTATCCTAGAGGGAGGCAAAGCAGGGGTAACAGCCCTCACCGACTCTGACGAAGAGGCTACCGCTTTGGCCACTAGAGCGGGAAGGGAATTCGCCAAGAACTACCCTCCAAGGACAGAAGACCCGGCAGATCCCTCCACGGGACCACCTGCGCCTATTCAAATCCTGAAGGACCAAGCTCGAGTAGTCAACCCTTCCGATTCAACGTGCTCGCACAGTTGAAAAACATTCCGGCCAGAATCATAATGTATGAACTCCTATGATTGTCCAGATCTACTCGAGAGGCTCTACAAGAGGCACTAGCCGACTCGGAAGCTTTTGTCACACACTTCTCACCTGCTAGGGAGGAAGACACGGGAAGGAAATGTTTACAATACTGTCAGGCCACTGAACAATGAGTCCCCTGTATCACATTCACCCCCGAAGACATGCTGATCAAAAGCACATCCCATGATCGACCCTTATACTTCACAGGGTACATCGGTTCCTCCAAAGATCCAAGTTGACCCAGGATTTTCACTAAGCATTGTCCCCTTGAAGCTTATCAAGAACCTGGGGGTACCTTAGAGGCGTTTGTCTGCGACAACCACGACCATCTTTGGCTTTAACGCCATCGAGACCCGACCACTTGGCAAGATACGCCTAAAGTGTTATTTAGGCGACATGAAGACAGAGGTGACTTGTTACGTCATAGAAGTTGAACCTTCCTACAACGTGTTGTTAGGACGGCCGTGGCTCCATAATAACTGCATAGTCCCCTCTATGCTACATCAGTGCCTAAAGTACATGGACGACTATGAGCGGGTGAAAGCAGTGGTTGCCGACAAACAATCCTTCAAGGGAGTCGAGAACTACTTCACGGATTCCCTGCTCTACCAAGACCTCGACGAACCAATGATCGAGGAACCCGAAAGCGACAGTGAAGCAGAAAGCGAACCTGAATACGGCGATAACCTTATCCTGAATGATTTCGAACCAATTATAATTGGCTACGGAAGCCATGATGTAACCTACGCTGATCAGGCGGATGGGATTATCTTGAATAAAAAGTTTGACTTTGGTTACTTGTCGTCTTACCCAAAATCTGATGATGACAAGTCCGATGATTCGATTTCGGGATTGTACAACTCTTCCTTACATTTACATGTGTGTTCATCTATGTTACAAGAAGACATATGATCGAGTCATCATAGGCTGTGTTCATCGTACCCGCCCAGAATAATTACCGGAAGTATTTTATCTTTGGAAGAATCGATCATCCCTTGCGCACGTTGTGGGACGAATCAGAAGAAGGCCCTCAAACTACTTCAGCAAGACTCGAAGAGGCTTGGGTTACACCTCCTCCTCATCAGAGTTGTTCTGCAACTTCGGCAAAGACTCCGACGACTCCTGTTCGGATGATCAGTCATCAACATCCTCGGCATAGGACTCAGACATCAGCATAGGAGACTTGTTCAAAGATCTCATAGTCAACATGACTATGACTGATTCCACCGAAATGGCAGAGGACGAACCGGTCTCGCTTTATGATAAAGCATGGGACCACCATATCAATGCTCAGTGGAACAGTCGCTTCGAGCAGTGCGAACCACACACCGAGGATGAAATCGTCTAGATAAACATGGGTGATGAGGCCAACCCTAAGCCCATATTTATCAGCGGTAGCTTACCTCCTCAAGAAAAGGAAGGTCTCATATCCCTCATACGGGAATATATCAATGTCTTCGCATGGAATTATGAGGACATGATCGGCCTTGATCCTCAGATTGCCATGCATCGCCTCAACATCAGCTCGGACGCTAAACCCATCAAATAGCAGTAGAGATGGTTTCATCTACAAATCATGGAGGCGATCGAAACTGAGGTAAAGAAGCTGATTGAATCCAGCTTCATAAGAGAGGAACAACACCCTGACTGGGCAGCCAACATCGTCCTGGTCCTAAAAAAGAACGGCAAGATCCGCATCTGCATCGACTTCAGAAACCTCAATGCAGCCTGCCCAAAGGATGAGTTTCCCCTGCCCATCACGGATGTCATCATCGATAACATATGCGGGTTTGAGAGAATGTCCTTCATGGATGGATTCTTAGGGTATAATCAAATCAAGAAGCACCCTAATGATGAGAAACACACCTCATTCCGAACTTTGATGGGGGTGTACTGCTACACGGTTATGCCTTTCGGACTCAAAAACCCCGGCGCAACCTATCAGCACGCCATGAGCAAGATTTTTCGGGACTATCTGCGGAAAACAGTCGAATGCTATGTGGACGATCTGGTTGTGAAAAGTCGTAGCAAAGACAACCACCTCCAAGACCTGAGAGTGATGTTCGAACTTATGCGATCTCATCAGCTCAAGATGAATCTGATGAAATCATTCTTAGGAATGTCTAGCGAAAAGTTCCTTGGATTCATCGTCACGACGAAGGGAATTCGCATCGATCATGATAAGGTACAAGCTATCCAAAAGCTTCAACCACCCCGGAACCTCAAGGAATTAAGAGGCCTCTAGGGACGGTTGGCTTACATCCGAAGGTTCATCTCAAACCTCTTGGGTAAGTGCCAACCCTTCTCCAAACCGATGAAGAAAGGTGTCTCCTTTGTATGGGACAAACCCTGCCAACAAGCTTTCGAAGAGATTAAAACTTATCTCTCGAACCCACCCATCTTGGCGGCTCCGGTCTTAGGGAAACCATTCCTAATCTATGTATGGGCCATGGAGCATTCTCTGGGCGCTCTCTTAGCGCAGAACGATGACGCTGGGGATGAGCAGGGTATCTATTACCTGAGTAGGACCCTACAAGGTGCCGAGCGACGGTACCCTATGGTCGAAAAGGAATGCCTAGCCTTGGTATTCGCCATCCAAAAGATGCGACACTATCTAGTCGGCCAGACCATCCATGTCATCTCTCGGATGAACCCCATCTGAGTCTTCATAACGCAACCCGGAGCCTTAAACTGGCGTTTGGCCAGGTGGGCGCTCCTGTTGTCTCAGTACGACATCCACTTCATACCACAGAAATCCGTCAAAGGACAAGCCATCTGCGACCTAATGGCCAGTCATCCATTGGAGACGAGGGGCGACCTATTTGAAGACCTATCAGATGAGCCCACCAAGGCCAACATGACTTCTCCCACGGAGATTTGGCAGTTATTCTTTGACGGTGCCTCTTGTGTCGGCACGAGCGAATATATCATTGCAGGAGTGGGGGTGGTCCTGATCTCACCACACAACCACGTGTTGCCCCAGTCCTTCTCTTTAATAAAGCCATGCACCAACAACGTGGCTGAGTACATTGCACTACTCATTGGACTCGAACTGGCTAGAGAATTAGAGATAAAGCATCTCGAGGCTTACGGTGACTCCCAGCTCATCGTCTGACAGATGACGGCGGAATACGAGGTTAGAAATGACGATCTGATCCCACTTCATAGGGCAGCTATAAAGTTAGTTGAGTCATTCGAAAGCTTCCACATTGAGCATGTGCTTCGCTCCAAGAATACGCACGCAGATGCCCTCGTATCATTAGCAACTAACCTGGCCTAACCGCTAAGGACAACTCAGCATGTCACTGTCGCGAGCCGACAACTCTTTCGACCAGAGGATGCTCTGGAAGCGAAAGCTACTCACCAGGTTTCGGATCAATTCGACCCAAAAAATTAGCGTTTCCCTATCATTGACTACGTCTTACATGGCATACTGCCCGAGACACCAGGGAGCGGGAGTCTATCCGCCAGCGCGCCTTAAGATTCTATTATGACTCAACCGCAAAGGCGTTATATCGCAGATCGTATGATGGCTTGTTGCTTCGATGTCTCTCGAAGATGGAAGCACAGGAAGCTCTGCGCAAAGCCCATGACGGTACCTGTGGGGCTCACCAACCCGGGCCTAAGCTTTGGGATCGTCTATGGAGGATAGGCTACTATTGGCCCAGAATGGTCAGCGATGTAGTTGCTTACGCCAAACGTTGCCACGCATGTCAAATCCACGCCAATTATATGCACCGACCGCCCGAAGATTTGCACCCGACTGCAGCTTCATGGCCGTTCAAAGCATGGGGGATGGTCGGACCGATATCCCCACCATCAGCAAGGGGTCATCGTTTCATCCTTGCGATCACCGACTATTTCTCCAAATGGGCCGAAGCCGTCCCATTGAGGGAGGTCAAAACCAATAACGTGATCAGGTTCATCAAGCATCATGTCATATCTAGATACGACATCCCTAGGCATATCATTCATGATAACGGCACGCAATTCGTCAGCCATGCCTTCACCCAGTTCTGTGACAAGTTCAGGATGCGGAACCTTTCTTCCATGGCCTATAACCCCTCAGCAAACGGTTTGACCAGGCCTTCAACAAAACGATCGTCAAGATCTTGACTAAGCTAACCTCCAATAGCAAGCACGATTGGAATGAGAAGCTTGGTGAAAGATTATGGGCGTATCGCATGACGGTTCACACACCAACCGACACCACGCCTTACTCACTGGTATATGGCTGCGAGGCAGTGTTACCTTTAGAAATTCAGATTTCGTCCCTCCGCATCGCCCTCACTGCAGGATGATGATTGAGGATAATCATTGGTAGCATCTCGCGGAACTCGAAGCGCTGGACGAGAAGCGACTTGAATCTCAACAGCACATTGAGTTCTACCAGGCCCGAATGGCCAAAGCTTTCGACCAGAAAGTCAAACGTCGAACCTTCAAGGAAGGAGAGTTAGTCCTCACTGTTCGACAACCAATGATCCTCAACTCCAAGAAGAAGGGCAAATTCCAACCCAAATGGGAAGGACCGTTCGTGATGACAGTCTATTCTAGTGGAGCTTATCGCCTCGTCAAACCAAATGGCGATAAGATCATGATGCCTATCCATGGCAAATTTGTGAAGAAGTACTACCCTTAGTCCTTCATTGACTCCTTTCAACTCCTACTGATGCACGAGTCTAAATTGCTCCCTCTTCCTCTAACGGGTACACGAGGCTAAACTGTTCCTACCTCATATACTCTAGCATATACACGAGTATGAAACGCTTCTTACGGGAAATCCTCAGAGGATACCACATATAATATTCCTAGGGATAACCCAAACCCCCACTCGGTCAAACCCTCCTATAGTTAGGACCAAAACCAGCTGTCAAGTTAACTATTCACCTCTGATTGTCTCCTCCAAATGTCCCCTGTCGATCCTCTCCAATAGGATGACAGACAAATTTTCACCGTCATGTTAACCATTACCTATGACAAAATCGACCTACCAATCCTCTCCAATAGGTTGGTAAGCCCACAGAGTTGCTCAAATCACAACAAGCGACCCCCGTCATGTTAACATCTACACCTCTGGCGATATCAACTTACCAATCCTCCCCGATGGGATGATAGGTCCCCATAGTTGCTCCGATCGTAACAAGATTCTATCATGTTAATGATCACCTCTGGTTGTCATCCCCATCAGTCCCACGAATGACACTGCCCAAGTAGTAACCAACCCTGCGACGCGTTGCTACTCCGGTCGATCGTCACACTCATATGTCCCTGAATAACCTGACCTATTCCGAACGTTCTTATATTTCCTTGGACCAATCGATGGGTAGCAGCCCCACCATGCGACGGTTCCTACAACAATCAATCATCACACTCCTACATCCCTAAATGATTCGATTATCTTCGCACCGTCATTCCCCCGAGAGACGTTGACATCGATAGCGACCTACCACGTGATGTGTCCTATCAATCCTTAAGCGACGACCTACCAAACGATGAGTCATAACTCGGACCCCATCCCGACCACCTGCATAGGTGATCGGTCGGTCGTCTTGGGCTAAATTGTCCAGCTTAACTACGACTTGACGGTCGAAGTTAACCCAACCCTACGCTTCAAACGCCCATGGTAGAGGAGAAATCTTAGCATAAAGTCTAAGAGAAACTCCTCGACAACTCACCATACAGAGGGAAACAGTATGGCTAGCTTGAATCAAACAACAGTCGGTGAAGGCAAGTCAAGTTCATTGACTGCCAAGGATTTGCTATAAGTCGTAAGCATAGATCAATGCAGAAAATAAGGAAAGGCTACAAATGCAAAACCAAGAGCAATCAAAAGCATAAAAAGCCATTCCAGGCTGAATCTTAGAAAAACATGTTTCGAACAAAGATGTAGCAAATGTCAACAAAATTACAGCAATTCATAACAAAGGAGGAACATCCTAAATAAACTTCAACAGGCTGAAGGTGGAGATTCTAGCCTTGACGTCCGCAAACTCCGCCGACTACCGAGCTCGGACCTTTTCTTCCTACCGCTGTTAGAGCTTGGTGAGGGCAGCCTTAGCATCCTCCTCTTCCTGGCGTAGACCTTGGAGGGCTTGCGACTCCTCGGTAGAGAGACGAACAACCCTTGCATTCTCTTCTTGCAACTTCTTCAGGTCCTCCTCTCCCCGGGCAGACTCAATCTCCAAGAAGGAGCAAGCATCATGATAGGCGTCCATCCTAGCCAACAAGGCACATTGTCACTTGTGCAAATGTCTAAGCTTGACCTCCTTCTCCAAGATGCTCTTCTCTCGAGCTTCGCGTTTGAGAGCCCTTTGAAGCTGAGCACTCATCAGGAGGGGCAACAGCTCGTCACTAGGATTGGCGTGCACCAGCTCCTCCAGGCGATACAGCAGCTCCTTCAGGCGATTGAGCTCTCGCCCGCACCGCCTAGCCAATTGAGCGCCCCCTACGCGCTGAATTTCCTCAACACGATCAGTTACGGGGGGAGAATATCATAGCATCTGCCACCGCCTTGGCTGACAATGGTTGCCATCCTGCGTAAGTCATCCTCCAACTTTCGGAGGATGTCAAGCATCGGGGTGAGGCTCGGAGCGACCGACCCCTGGGTTAGGTTGACAGCGGTGAACAGCGCCACATCGGCACCGGCAACGCTAGTGGAGGAAGCAACCCCCTTCCCCTTTGAGGCGCACGACTTGGTCTTGGGAGCCATGTTCGGAATAAGGAATGCTCTGCAAAAGTTTTCTTTAGGTGAACACTTGTGAGCGCGAGAACTCTATCAGGAGAGGGACGAAGGCATTATATAGCCGGGGATTCGACGGATGAGATCAGCAAGCTCAAATGAATCGGACGGCTCAGATCCTCTATGGTGGTTCGAATTTGACGCCCATAAAAGCCGCGGCTTTGGGATTCCAAACCAACGGTTCAAATCAAGCACAGAAGGCAAAGCGTTCCGTCACTTCGCACTTAATATGAATTGACGCACCCACATCGCCCTAGCTGGCAAGCACACGGGCCCGCAGGCAAACGCGTAGCTCGCCCGCTCGAGACTCTCCTGTTCCAAGTATTCTCCTGGGGCACGAACTCACCTGAGCTTGAGTTTTGCCTGTGGCAGAAACTCGCTTGAGCTTGAGTTTCTCCTATGGCAGAAACTCGCTTAAGCTCAATTTTCGCCTGTGGCACAAACTCACTTGAGCTTGAGTTTCGCCTGTGGCAGAAACTCGCTTAAGCTCGAGTTTCCCCTGTGGCACAAACCCGCCTGAGCTTGAGTTTTGCCTGTGGCACGAACTCGCCTGAGCTTGAGTTTCCCCTGTGGCAGAAACTCACGTGAGCTTGAGTTTTGCCTATGGTAGAAACTCGCCTAAGCTCGAGTTTCGCCTGTGGCACAAACTCGCCTGAGCTCGAGTTTTGCCTGTGGCACAAACTCACCTGAGCTCGAGTTTCGCTTGTAGCACAAACTCGCCTAAGCTCGAGTTTTGCCTGTATCATAAACCCGTTCAAACTTGAGTCCACTTAAGACGTGAGCTCGCCTATGGCATAAGCTCGCCTAAACTCAAAATCATTTGCTACCAACTCAGCTAAAAGTGCTAAAGTATTGGATAGCGATACACAGCAATAAAAAATAGAAAGGAGTGCATGCGCAATGTATTGAAGAATCTAGGAAATGCGAAATTTAGTCATCAACAGTTTTTAAAATAATACATTCGAACAAAGTTATGACTTTACAATCAAACAAGTCATAATATTACATTGTAAGCAAAAGATCAGACAAGATATCTTGGAGCTACGCTTATCCTACAAGCTCATCCTAGAAGACTAAAAGATGCAAGCTTTGCCTTAACCACAGCTATCTTCTCTGCATGTACTACGCGAGCTTCTTCCTATGCCTCCTGCCTGACCATGTCTTCAAAAGAAGCATTAGCCACTGCGTCTTCTTAGCACAGCACTGGAAGAACACACCTCTCTCCCGCAAGAGCGCCTTGGACGGTCTCGCTCTGGATGCGTTGGCCCGTCAAAGTCGACTCCCCCTCAGCATACGGGGCCCTACCCCAAACAACTGAGTAAGCGGTGGCCTCCATCTTGGATTGCAATAGACGTTGCCGGTTATCCAAGCGGGCGATGAGGGACTCCTTGTCTTCTATATTCCTCCTTCGGTACTCTTGCGGCCATGCCCCATGATGACGGGCACAAGGTAAAAGCTGCGCCATGTCAGGCTCCAAGTCCACCTGCGGTAAGTTCTCTAACCTTGTTAAAAGCAATTCCAGATCGAGAAGCTTAATCAAATACCGTATAGCGAGTGTGAAGTCACCCAAACGCTAGATGTCGGCCACACGATCTGAGAGAGACAACTTCAGATCCGCATAAGTACCATGGCCTTGGTCGACTAAGGAAATCACCTTCTTTACGGCATCCTCCAATCCTCGGACATGAGTCTCCAGACTAACGGGTCTGAGGGATTAGACCCTTGGCCACAATTAGGTGCAGCGACCATAGAAATTTCCAGGTGAGGCCCTACTTTTGGTTGAGGAACAGACCGCGAAGCGGGTACGATCGGGGGTTTGGGCTCAGGCCCCGGCCCCTCGGTGTCTGGCAACCCCTCTGGAGCTGACAAAAAGAGAAAAATCATGAACTCATCACGTTCACACGCTTGTTAGTCTACCAAGAGATTCAGAAATAGAAATACCTCTAGCAGCATCTGCGGCCACGCCGGCAGTGGCGGCCTCAATGGCAGCAGAGGAAGAGACGTTCCTTTCTCCCTTCTTCGAGATAGGTACCTTGGCTCGCGGTGCCATCCTGAACACGAGAGAAATGATAAACACCTTGACCTCCCCAAGGACGCTATATAGCGAATGATCCAAGTGCTCTCCTATCGTCCGATTCGACGGTTCGAGATCAAACGGTCCCGAAGGAGGTGAGTCGGTTTGGAACCCCGCACGAGCGACCGAGATCTGGCGGTTCTAAACACGACCGCTAGTCAATAGTCCAGGTCGGGCATGGGAGACGAGGAGCCTCCATTATGTCGCCTTTAATGCGAAACGAAGTACCAACGTCGTCTTAGCTGGCAAGTGCATGAGGCCACGAACGGACATGTGGCTCGCCAAGTCAGAGTTCATCTTGCCCGAGGCATTAAGCTCTAAGCTCGTCTTACACTATTTTGTACCTCGCCTATGGGAACAGACCTCGCCTACACTACTTTGATCGCCTGTTGATCTGGCTCGTCTGGGGCATCGAGCTTTAAGCTCGCCCGAATGAAGCGGACTCACCTACATAGTCAGACCTATAGGCGACGTGCCCTATCGACACTTCTCCCAGCCGCTTCCGCGAGTAACGGTCATTTCGGGTTAAGCCGTTGCATTTAAACGATACGGCCCAGCCAAATTATAACCTAACGGTTGTAAATAACTTAAACTGACGCCTCGAATAGTACGGCTAGCCTGATTCAAACATCAATTGGTAAAGGCCTATCAAACCCGTTAATAGCTGGGGGTTTTGTTAAAAATCCTAAAGGTCGATCAACGAGAGGGAAGTATGCGCATGAGATGTAAAAAAAGAGTAATAGAGGAACAACAAAAGCCTAATTCCATTCATAACTAGCTTTGAGACAATACATTTGCACAAAGTTATGATAATACATTCATACAAAGTCATAACAAAACAAAAGGGGGTCTCAAACATCAATCCATTACATCCAACCTAGTCAAACTCGCTGAAAGAGGCGAGTTCAGCTTTTATCACGGCTATCTTCCTCGCCCAATCCGCTTGGACCTGACCCTCCGCCTCCCTCTGGATCTTGGTCTCGAAAGAAGCAGCAGCGATAGAATCTTCTTGATGGAGCGCCTGAAGGGCCTGTGTCTCCCTTTTAACGGCACCGTGAACGTCCGCGCTTTCAAGCTGCAATCCTTTTCGAGTCGCCTCTTTCTCCATGAGTTGGGCCTTCATTCGGGTAATGATGGCGATCGAAGCATCAATCTATGCCTGCAATGAGCGTTGTTGTTCAAGTAAGTGCGCGACAAGAGCACCTTTGTGTTCGCGGGAAAAATTGTTTTCTTCGTTGATGATTCCATTGATTACTTTGTTAACAGTTTATCGGTTACAAAGATCCGATCTTTTTATAAGATCCGGTTACAACAAAATCAAAAAAAGAAAGAAAAATTACAATTTTCCTTTTATGTCGAACGAATCGCGAGATCCTGTTTTGTGGTCTCTCGCTTGTGTGGGTTCTTTGCCTGCGCTGGGGTTAATCCGTAGACCACCGCGCAATCTTGATCCGGTCGGATCTACACGATATGATGGGTATTATTTCGCGAAGGAAATAATAGCCGGGGGGGATTAATTCACCAAGGAAATAATCGCCCTAGTAATCGAAATCGACCAAGCGAAATCGAGACTCTTCTCGGGATCAAAAACCAAGTTTTGATCCGGAGGATAACCGTGTAGATCTCAGATCTGATCTCTCTTGAACTCCTGCCTTATTTGGCGTGGATGATCACCAAGAACCAGATCTGATATGTCCAAGTCTTCAAAGTTCCAAAGCTTCAATCTTTTTAAGTTTTGAGCCTTCAATCCAGCAGAGCTTCGCCTCCAAAAATTCCAACCCTTACAAATGAGTCACCTCTAGCCTATTTATAGGCACTCTTCACTATGCCCTGGCACAGGTGGCCGACCACCTTGAAATTCCAACCTCTAAAACAATGAGCATCCAGATCTATTTATAGGCTCTGAACTGTGCCTGGGCACCAAGGTGGCTCGGCCACCTAGGTGGCTCAGCCACCGAGCCACCTCTTGGTGGCTCGGTTTTGGCCGAGCCACCTAGAGGTGGCTCAGTTTTGGCCGAGTCCTCTAGGTGTTGTGCCGTGTTGTCCGTTGTCCGGTTTTATGGTTTCATAGTTCATCTGAGTTTTATTGTTGATCTGAACTCTGATTTGGAAGTCTGGATCCCGATTTGGCAGTAAATCCGCCTTGGTGTTTGGGTTCGAATCCGTTCTGGTTGGATGACTCGTTGACTCTCCGAACCGTTGGCTTGATTCCTCACGCGAATAGATGCATTCTGTTGCTTGCGTGCGATTCGTTAACCTCGTCGCCTCGTTAATCCGCTTCGTTGTGTGTCACTTGGCTTCGATGTTGTGGACTAACGCTCGTGTTTAGATACGTCACCCGATGGTTCGTTGGTTTGTCGAATCACCGTGCCGAGCTGTGTTGAGGGACCTATAGGCAGTTTTATACGCCTACAGATACCCCCTCCAAAGTATTTCAGCCTCGCTCTTTTATAGAAGAGTCTGGAATGCTTTGTATATGATTGTCCCAACCTTCAGTCGGTGTAACGGGACTTTTGAATGGCTTCTATTCTTGATTCCTTCAATCCTTCAGGCTATTCGGTGCTTTGTCGAATGTCTGTAAGGTTTCCGGTGCTGCATTTATTGTCTGACCGTTGTCGGAATTTTGAACTTGAAGTCGATTCCTGATTTTCTGATCTTTAGCTCGTGTTTACTAGTTCAACATAGAACTAACCATCGATTGTTGGCGTTGAGTCTTTATTTTACGACGCGTTGTCCGGCGTAGTGTTGTTGAGTTATCCTTAAGAATATTTTTAGAAAAATATTCTCCAGAAACTTCTCAACCAAAAATAGGAAATAGTTTATACTCGTATACCTTATTAGAGTATTAAGAAGCAGTTTATACTCGTATACTTTTCGGAGTATTGATTCTTTCATTGCAACGCATTGATAGGCGTTGACCTAGGGTTACGTGTTGACCTTAGGGTTTTGAACGTTGTACGTTGACTTTTTGATCGCAACGCGTTGACTTGCATGGACCTAGGGTTACGCGTTGTCCGGCGTTGACCCTAGGGTTTCGAATGTCGTTGGATGCTCAAGTCACGAGACCAACTAATGAAGCTGATGCGTCAGTGACTCTCGTATTTATAGGATTTTTGGCAAACCCTCAGCCATCAACGGGTTTGATGAGCCTTTACCGACTACCGTTTGAGTCGGGCTAGCATGCGGATTGTTTAAGTCCGCTCCTATGTGATGTTTAAGCTAAAAGAGTTAACCCTTTTGATGCTACGACTTCGAATACGTAGACTTCGTCTTTCTCACGGGAATAGACTACCCGGCGACGCGTGTTAGGCGTTGACTTTAGGATTTTTTGCTAACCCCCAGCCTTCAACGGATTTGATTAGCTTTTATCGACTACCGTTTGAGTCGGGTTAGCATGCGTATTGTCTAAATCCGTTCCGCATGTAACGTTGTGCTAAGAGAGTGAATTCTCTGAGACTTTGTGCTATGATGTCAAATACATAGGCTTCGCTATTGTTATGAGAATGGTTACCCAGCAACGTGTATTAGACGCTGACTTATCCCTACTTAGGCTTCGGGATAAAATACCCCAGAATCGAACTCTGATGTCTTTTTCTACGGAGAAAGACTAAACCGGCAGCGCGTGTTAGGCGCAGACTTATCCCTGCTTAGGATTCGGGATAAACTTCCTATACGTGTGAAGCATGGATTCTAGGAGTTTGAAAAAACGGAGTCTTTCATTGGAGGAATCGAGAGGGGATTTTGACTGTGGTCCTAACTGTAAGAAGGTTTGACCAATTGATTTGAAAGTGGACCTCTCGTTCATTGGAGGAATCGAGAGGGGATTTTGATTGTGGCCCTAACTGTAGGTTTGACCTGAAAGCAAAGGGAGTGGAATACAAGTAGCAGTAGAAATACTGGTTTGTACTGGCCACTCGATGAAGGGTTTTGACGTTAAGTAATCAGGACTTAACACGTCAAGCTTTGGAAATTGCCATGAATTGGCGGACAGAAAATTTAGTGGACCCACCGTCAATTGACTTGATCAGTGGGGGATTTTTGTGAGGAAAGATTAATCTGTCAAAAGGATCGAATCTCGTCTCAACAAGATAACTCATGAGAATTAGTGAATTTGATAACAATAATGGAAAACATTCCGACATTAAGAGTTTAAATGTGGATGTTTTACTTATCACTTTTATAGTGATTGGGTTATCCCTAAGAATATCACCCGTGGTATTCTTTCGGGAACTTCCCGATACATGAATAATCCACCCCCCAACTTCTCTTGTGGAACTGGGTCCGACATTGTACTCAGTTACATGATCGGGTTATCCTTAAGAATATTACATATAAAAATTCTCCAGGAACTTCCCGTGAATGAAATGAAACAGTTTAGACTCATATACATGTTGGAGTATCAGGGACCAGTTTAACCTCTTATACCGGTCGGAGGTTTGAGAAGCAGTTTATACTCTTATACTTGTCAGAGTGTTGCCGTTCTCATTTGCCTTATCTCAGCGTTATAACGCCGGCTTCAACCAAGGTTTGGATGCTATTCTTGAGAGCGAAGCAATCCTTGGTGGGATGAAGGACCCTCCTGTGGTATGCACAGTACTTCGGATCCGCAGTATTGTCAGCTTCCTCCTGATTTGCGATAGATGGTAGCTTGATCTTGTTGTTTTCAAGGAGGGATTCGAAGATGGCTGGAACGTCTTCGTCCTTGAAGGAATACTCTTTTTGGAGTCTCGAGTCTGAAGTCTTTTGCTACCTTCGGGATTGCTGTTGTGACGTTTGATTAGCACCACCAGTAGCTACAGGTGCTTTGCCCTTACCACGAGAGGTGAAGTTTGAGTTCGGAAGATTCACCGTCGGTAGGTTCCTCTCGGCCTTCTTCCTTCGGAGGAAGCGTTCGGCTTGTTCACCGCGCACCTTCAAGTCTTTCCAAGTGTTAGACGGTGCCGTTCCCATTGCCTCCAACACGTCCAATGCGAGGTTGTTATGGCAAGTCTGGAGAATAAACTCCTCAGTGATCGGGTCCCGATAGTTCATCGCCTTGTTCCGGAACCTTTTTACGAAGGTGTCAACCAATTCCCCATCCTTTTGTTTCTCATCGAGCAACGTTCCAATGGATATCTCGGTGTCGTCGTCGAAGAAATTAGCGAGGAACTTAGTTTCCATGTCATCCCAGCTACTCGTCTTCGAAGAAGTTGGCGAGGAACTTAGTTTCCATGTCGTCCCAGCTACTCACGCTTCCTGGCTTGAGGCGGCGATACCAATCGAAGGCGGCTCCACGAAGAGTGCCAACGAAGGACCGTACCATCAGAGGCTTATTACCAGAGATAACCCCCAGGTGCGATTTAAAGTAAATCAAATACTGAGTGGGTGAACCCTTCCCATCAAACGGTGTGAAGTTGATTAGACTGAACTTCGCCGGATAAGGGATTGATTCCCATTCTCTTGGGTAGGGACAAGGAATGCCCGTCTTCTTCATCTCTTGAGTGAAAATCAACGTATTGATTTTGCTCTCAAGATTTTTAATCTTCAGGTTTTCACCTGAGTCTTCATCAGCATTCTCGTTACCACCCCCTGCATTGACGGGAGGATTATTGGCGTTATGGGTTTCATTCGCACCTGTGTCCTCATCTTCCAGATCAACCTGGTTACGACGACTTGGCTCGCCTTGCTGGTTCGTCAATGCTTGGATTTGTTGGTCATACATTTCTCTCATATTCTGCATGGCCATCTGCATTTCAAACCTGAAGCTCTCCTGTTGTTTAGCCATGGCTTCTTCGAGCATCTTGGCCACTTGTTCCGCGCTTATCATAAATGATTCGCGGGGTTGTCCTTCGCTGGATACTATATTATCTGATGCGACAGCAGAGCAGGCATCCGATTCTTCATCTTCTGAAGGTAATCTTGTCCGAATCCTACCATAAGTTCCTCGTATGATGGCTCCAGACTGCAGACGGGTTACACGCCGGGGTGCTTCTAGAATCGACTCGGGATTATCCTGTGTCGATGTCCTTTTGCTGGTCATATTCGTGATGACCCTCGGAAATTCTCCATCCTCGACTACCCTTCTTCTTTGTCGGAAACGCCTAGGCCTTGGTTTTGACGTTTCGGTGCTGAGCCTTTCGAAAACCGAAATTCTTTCGGGGACCGTCTTGATGCAGTTGCACTCAGACAATACTGCCCGAATGAGTTTGGAATAGGGGCATTGAGTTTCTAGTCCTCGAGGACTCCTCTTCCTATTTTTTCTCGTACTCCTATCATGATAGTACAACTTGTCGGCTTGACGGTCGGAGTAACCTATCGTGTGTTGGCACGACTTCTCAGGTATAACGTCATCATCGTCAGACGACAACGTTTCCTTCTGAGGGCGAACTGCCTTCTTTGGGCTTTCAAGAGTCACGCGCCTTGAGACATGCCTTTTTGGGCGTGAATTCTCAGCGGGCTCCTGGACTTCAATGCGTAAATTGGCGCGCGCAGCTGCCTTGAACTCGTTGTCATGTTGGAGGTGACGGCGACCCCCAGCATGTTGAGTCGTTCGGGGCTTCTTCATCGGGCCCAAACGTTCTTGAACTGGAGCTTTGCTTCTTTCATCGTGAATTGGACCGAGGCGCTCCAAAACTGAACTTCTTCTTCGGGATGATTCCGCGGGATCTCCCAGAGTAGCTATGGGAATTGCCAGCGATTTCGGTTGGTTCGTCGGAGGTTGAACTTGCTTCGAAGGCTACAATGATTGTGCCTTAGCCTGAATCGCCGCTTCAGACTTCGGTTTCCATACTTGGCGGGTTGGTGGCGGCTTTTTGGCCACTTCCTTCTGTAGCCTTCTGCGGGCTTCTTGGACTTGAGCCCGTGCCTGCGCTGACAGTGCGCGGCGCTTGCGAATGCGCTCCTCAAGTGTCGAACGATTCCGTGTGACACGGATCCATTCGTTCGTTGGCGGCTTGGAGGAGCTGCTATTCAT
>NC_033796.1:109404740-109476016 GCF_001876935.1 Asparagus officinalis
TATATATATATATATATATATATATATATATATATATATATATAAACAAAATGTGTATGTGTGTATATGATTAAGCTTGAGGTATTTAACACACATAATATAAAACCTAAACTAAATATACCCAAGCTTGTGATCTTCAATGAAGCTCTTCTTGGTACACTTGCGGATGAAGCTTGAACTTGGATCTTCAACTTGAATTGCAGGCTTCACTCCACTATTCCGCCAGCCTCCATTGGATATGATCGTGAATGCGCAATTCCATCCATCCTCTAACAACATTGTTTGTCTAGAATACCTAATAAGAAAACATAAACACTAGACAAACAATATTAGGAATTGTTTGTAATCATCAAAATAAGATTAGAAGATGTAGTCTCATAACATGATACCTAACAGCAGGTGGCCCCATCAACAATACCAACACTGGGGTGGCCCCAACATTCCTTCTCAAAGTCGCCTGAAGAAAGATGTAGGCGAAGATCTGAAAATGAAGGACGTTGAGAGCAAGATCAACGCTTTGATGTCTGCTCAAGAGGTAAACAAGACCGGCATTCTGTGTCCTTATCTGACGGAATGGGAATTGATTCCTTATCCGATAAAGTTCAACCTGATTAACTTCACGCCGTTCGACAGAAGGGGTACGCCCACTCAACACTAGATTTACTTCAAGTCCCACCTAGGCGTCATTTCAGGCAATAAACCTCTGATGGTATGATCATTCGTTGGGACCCTTCGTGTGGCTTCAACTGGTACCTTCGTCTCAAGCCAAGGAGTATCAATAGCTGGGATGATATGGAGAGCATGTTTCTCACTAATTTCTTTGATGATGACACTGAGGTGTCAATCGGAACACTGTTTGATGAGAAGCAAAAGGATGGAGAATCGGTCGAGAACTTCGTCAAGTGTTTTTAGAATAAGGCAATGAATTGCCGAGATCCGATCACGGAGGAATTCATCCTCAAAACGTGTCACAACAAACTTTCTTTGGACGTGCTGGAAGCTATGGGCGTAACCATTTAAGACTTTGAAAGAGTTGAAAGTGCATGAGGAGCAAGCCGAACAATTCCTTAAAAGGAAGAAGGGCGAAATATGTCAACCAACAACTAATGCCCCAAAGTAAAACTTCATTCCTCGTGATAAATGAAAGGCACAAGCAAATGCAGTGAATGCCAACCAGACCTTCTAGCTGCAATCATAATAGCAACAAAAGCCATAATAATAGGCGCCAAAGTAGCAATCACATCAGTGGCAGCAACGACCTCAAAGGCAACAAAAGGCTTTTGAGCCAAAATTCCCGAAGGAATACTCCTTCAAGGAATATAAGGTCCTCGGTATCTTCAAGTACCTGTTGGAGAACAACAAGATCAAGCTACCCCCAATAACCAATCACGAGGGAGCTAAGAAGACTACAGATCCACGGTACTGCGCATTTCACATGGCAGTTCATCATCCCACTAAAACATGTTATACCCTTAAAGATAAGATTCAAGCCTTGATTGATGTTGGAATTATTATCGCAAAGCAACTCAAGGAGAAGAAAGGGTGCAAACACAGTAAGCATTAGTTTCGGCTCTGTTCCCCTCATGTGGTTTCAACTAGAACTCGTGACAAAGGTAGGGATGAGGATGGTTAATGAAGATCCTTATGGACAATGCTAGAAAGGACTAGTACCACACACGTCTCCCAACAACAAAATTCTTTGGGTTCATCCTGATCTACTTCAAGATGAGCAATGGACAGGATCCTCCTCCAAGAAGAAATCCAAGTCCAAAGGAAAGGGAAAATCTTGTCATGCCACTACAGCTATTCCGGAGGAAAATAACAAAGGAATCCCTACCTTTCCACCTTCTGATGATGAGCATGAAGCTTTTGCTACCAGCGAAGAACCGGCCTTTACCACTAGAAGTGTAAACAAATATCGGTTTGACTATTCTAAGATGGAAGATCAACTATCTAAATAAGGGGTGGTTACGACCTCTCCTAATCTTTCTGAGGGACCTCCTTAAGTCCAGCTGGATCAAATTGAGGAGTCGAACCAATAAGCAGCTTATCAACACTAGTGGTAAAAGTCTCTCTGCTACAACCGCTCATGGTGTAAGGTGGGAATCCATCTATTGGAAACTCAACTGAAACAGATAGTGCACAGTTAGAAAAAATGTTTCTAAAGCGAAAACAAGGAGTTGAACTCATCTCACGAATCGGCGAGATAGAGTCACTACTTGGTCAATTGGCAAGACGATTTCAACTGTTCTACACGAGAAGCCTCCCTGCAAGAATCAACTAGAAGCCTCCCTGTAAGCAGGAGTGGCTGAGAGACCCTCCAAGAGTTGACTCCCGCTCAAATCGGTCCAACAGAAAGGATTAACATAGGGACCCAGCGACAAAGTCTGCTCTCACTATCCTCAGCACCTCCCTCACCAAAGTTCTCGCCATGGTCCAAGAGGAGGGACACCTCAAGGAGCCTGCTCCTTAGATGAGGTCGAATCCATGGAACCAAGACTCTAGGTAGTTTTTCCACTATCACAAGGATCACAGCCACCTCACCAATGACTGTCGTATCCTAAAGAGGGACATTAAGGATCTGATTGATAGAGGGTACTTAAAGAACCTCGTCTCTCAGTGAGCCCGTAAGGAAGCTACCGCAGCCAAGGCAGATAGGAGATCCCACTCGTGGTTGCCTCATCCTCGATTGTGCTAAGATTGCTGACCCCTAGAGTCCAGCCATAAGGGGGTCATCAATATGATCAATGGTGGTCCCACTGCTAGAGGGTCGTCCAACAACACCTGGAGGAGATATTTTCAATAATTTTGTAAATTTCATTCAGTATTAATGAAATCCTTATTGAAACTGACTTGACTCCTGTTTCATACTCTCGTAGTGCCAAATCTATGCAAGAATTATTAAGCCCTTGGTGCCTTCTCAGGGTAAACCTAAGACACGCTCACCATATGGTTGACTCCCACAATTGCCAGTCAACCATTATGACAGGGCCAAAAGACCTAGTTTCGTCTTGGGCACCCAACCTTAGGGTTGTTACTTTACCGAAAAGATCCAGTTTTGTCCTGGGCGCCCAACCTCAGGGTTGTCACTTTGCTGAAAAGACCCAGTTTCGTCCTGGACACCCTACATCAGGGTTGTTATTTTACAAAAGACCCAGACATCTACATAAGTCCTGGGCACTCAACTTTAGGGTTGTCACCTTATTGAAAAGACCTTGGTGCCCTCATCAGGGTTGTTATTTTACAAGAGGCATAAAATGAGCTAATCGTCTCGACCCCTTAGTACTTAGGTTTACACAACATGATCGACTCACAACAATTATCACTTGTTCTCTCAATCAGAACAAAGCTATAGGCAAACAAAGCAAAACAAGGAATAATTGAAGGTAGACTCCATAATAAGAGCAAAGTCAATCTTTATTCCAAATCTCAAACTTTATTGCAAGTTTTATTACAATATCCACGTCAATAATTACAAAAGGCATGTCGATATTTATAAAAAAAAGAAAAGATACAAGCCCTCAGATCTCTTGATCAGACTTGGGAGTAGGGCTTAGGAGGTCCTCTACAGGAGTGGCAGGGGCAGGGGCAGTGGCCAGGAGCAGTAGAAGAGGAAGCGGGAGGGTCTTCTCTAAGGCTACCCCTGACTTGTCGTCGTTGTCATCCACCTCCAACTCCAACCCTCCTCCACTCACCTCGAGGCAGTAGGAAACTTGGGGTGGGTAAAGGCGGTCGGGCGTGAGATGAGAGGAAAGGGAGAGCATCGAAGCCAGGTAGTCGACTCTAGCCTTACAAACCAAGGCCACCTCAGTTTTACCTAAGGGCCCTAGCGCCAGTCGTCAACCACCTTAGCCTGGTACTGTTCCGAGTCCAAGCGAGTGAGCCGATCCTCCAGGTCCTTGATTCTTGTCGTGGATGCCTGATGAGTCGACCGCTCCTCCTCGAGGTCTCGCCTCAGTTGATCGACTGAGAGATCACTCGTTTGAGCATCCTCCTCAGCCGTCGCTATGAGGCATCTCTCGGACTCGAGCAGCACCTCGAACAACATGGCCTTCGCCTTCTCCCAGAATTGAGGGTCTCCTCTTTGCCCGTCATAGATTCTGGAGGGGGTGTTGGTTGCTCTTTGGTACCCCCGAAAGTCCCCGCAGGCTCCTTGCTCTGCCTACAGGATGGCTCGGGCACAGGGCTCGACCAAACGACTAGGACGACCGGTTGCTACTCTTTTGTCGCCCGCTGCTCTTCGACCAGGTCGACCTGGACCTGCCTAGTCGGCCTACTAGGTCCTTGGTCCTTCTTAGCCTTCACCTTCCTGGCCTTTACCCTCTGCCCCGCCAGCTGAGCAGCGATCTCGGCCACTCTTGACCTTAGGCCGCCAACCTCCTCAGGGTCAAGATTCCCCCTCAACCTCTTCTGGGACCTTGAGGCAGAGCCCAACTCCTCCCCCTTAAATTAATCTTACCAAATTTTTCAAGAGGGAGGGCCGACAGACTCATCCTCACCTTGTCGGCCTTAGTAGGGAGGACCATCGAGATGCCTGCCACCCGGAGAGATGCCGTCTCGAAGAGATTATCTCTCTCCCAAGACTTGGCATAAGAGTGGATCTTTCTCCAATTGTCACCTCTCCTTAATGGTAAGGATGCACGGCATCAGTGTTTCAAGCCAGTTAGGGCAGGAGAGGATGCTATCAGCACTGAAGACCCACACGAACTGCTCCTTCTAGTCTCGGTTTGACTCCAGAGCATCCGACACAAATTTACAACCTCCACTATAGTGGAGGAAGTAGTAGGGGTACCTCATCGTCGACTTAACACCGACCAGGTTCCCTAAGAGGCACATGCTCGGCAGGATGCCGACCCGGTGGCAGATCATGACAAAGCCCACCAGAACCCTAATTGCATTCGAGATGAATTGATAGGGGAAACCCCCAGAGCAACACATACATCCCTAATAAAGGGATGTAATCACAACCGGAGCCCATACTTGAGATGGGTGAGATATAATGACACCTTATTTTAGCCGTGGTGGTACACCAGCTCATATCACTTGGGGCTACAAGTGTAAAAGCCTTAGGGAGATTGTAAAGCCCGTAGTAATTCCTCGAGCTCTCCGATGCAGACCTTGGAGCGGAGTGGCTAGAGAAGAGCAATTCTTTCCTCATTACGGCCGGTGGTGGAAGTCTGAGAAGCCATTGGAAGATTTTGATTGTAAAGCTTTAGAAAAGTTAAGAGAGACAAGTGCCAAAGATTTAGAGCAGGAGTTCATGAAGAAAATTGTTTTTCGCCTCTAATGGACTTTTTATAGTACTCAAGAGGAACACATGGAATAATCTAGACAGTCGCCTCATTTTAAAATGAATGGATGAGATACACCTCCGAATCTCAAACGGTTCGCACGAAACTTGAAGGGCCGCCCCCTTTTACTCCACACCTCTTTGCTCGAAAATTGAAGCGACACCATAACTTTCTGACATATGACAGCATCATCATGTCATGTCAAATAGTAATGTTTCACCTACCCAATAAAGGCTTCTGGAGGCTTACTAAATGACGTCTAGTCAGGGAACAGTCGACCAGACCTAGTCGACTCTCCATAGCCAACAATGGACTTCAAAGAATCTCTCTTAGGCACTCGCCCCAAGAAGCTCATACACCAATTAGCAAAGAAAGTCGACTGGATTAGTTCCAAACATAGACAAAAAACAAAGACGTTAGAAATAACTGCTCAAGTTCGAGATGTATTCTCCTAACAAAGGACGAGCGCCCTCGAGTCAGCAATCAAGTTCACAAGTCCATATTAGAGCTAAGTCATCCAGAAGACACAAATTCAGATTGCACAACAATAGAAACACAATTCTGGCTCAAAATATTTCTTTATTCATTTATAAGAAATATTTGCAAGATACAATGTTTGTGTGTGTGTGTACAACAAGAGCGAGAAACAGGAGAATCTTAGGAGGCTAAGAGAGGTCCACCCCACTCCTCGAGTTACAGGGAGGGAGCTGCTGGGAGCAGTCAATGGAGGAGTCGAGCAGTCTCCTCCTTGATCTGACTCCCCCTCTTCCTCGCCCAGATCAATTCCCTCTCCAAGTGCTTCCACCTTCACTAACTCATCCATACACTTAGCCACAATGGAAGGATAGTGGAAGCGGTAGAGTGGTTTTCTCATCTCAGTCGTGGTAGTCATACCCGGCCTTGCATGCTATTACCACTTTAGTCTTTCTAGTGAGGCCTTAATAATACCCCTCGATGATCTTTTGGTGGTGAGGCTCCAACTAAAGATAGGCATTGTAGCTTTAAGCCACCGCTAGAGACTCCTTGAAGTGGGTGACCTCCCCCTGAAACTTGATGAGCTCTGCATGCTCTTCGTCTAGCTGATGTCTTGCATAAACCGCTACCTGCTTTTCAACCTCGACCTATGCTAGAGTGTGGTCCCTCTTCTGAAGAGCCTCATCCAATCTCTTGACCTTCCTCTTGCTCTCCTCGAGCTCCCGCCTAAGCCCGTCGACCTCAGAAGCACTTAGGGCTGGCGTCTCCGTAGCCCGTTCCGAGTTGACCCCTCTGTCAGCCCTCAGGGAAGCAACCTCCCCTAGAAGCTTGAGATACTCAGTTCGGACCTGCTCCATCCATCCATATATCTTTGACTACACCAAATCACCTCAAACCAAGTAGCTGTGAAGGTTTAGGTAGAGATCGACATCAGAAACCCCCTACAAAAACTCCTCATCCCGATGGAGCCAGAACTGCTCGATCGCCCTCAACTGAATCTGACAAGAACCAAGGACTGTCCCCCTGACGTCGAGATGGTGAGTAGGCTCATAGCAATGCTCTAGGTTAGGCTCTTACACATATCGAGGGCCTCCCCTCGATGTCCCGATGAGGTACTACCTCATCCCATTCTTCTTCTCTAATCTCAGTAACGTTGTGAAGAAAGGGATATTCCAGCCCTGCAGGAGGCGTCATCTCCTCCTTGATCGGCTCCTTCCCCCGACAAGTTGACTCACTACGGCGAACAGACGGCCCTCCCATAGAAGGAGCTCTAGCCTCGGCTCCCTCCTGAGGAGCCTCGACTCCCTCTTCCGGGGCTAACTCACCCAAATGGATGATGTCGGTCTCGACCATCCCTAGGTTCCTATTCCTCATATTCCCTTCACGGCCTCCTCCTACATCTATGGACAAGGGTGGTAGAAGGATCCTCCTCGGCCATCTCATCCTTCACTGGGGGGACGTCCTGGCGGAGACGCTTCACGGGCGTAATAGAAAGCCCTTCCTTGGCATCAGCCAAAGGAATAGTCAGTACCATCGCTACTTCCGCTATCCCTTGTAGACGGTAAAAAATACCTCTGATAAGCCTACCGGAAATTCGCCCTCAAGAAGTCGCCTGTCTAAGCCGCATAGTCGTCAAACGTGCTTGGTTCCAGATTTGCCTGAACAATCGACTCGCCTGCACGAGTTGAGATCAGTTGGAATAGCGGAAATTCGCCTTTCACGCGACTGGTTTTCCTATGCACATGCAGAAGCATGCAAGTCTCCAGTTGTTGATGGTGTTGTTATGAGGAATCCTTGTAGACGGTAAAAAATACCTCTGATAAGCCTACAGGAATATCGCCCTCAAGAAGTCGCCTGTCTAAGCCGCATAGTCGTCAAACGTGCTTGGTTCTAGATTCGCCTGAACAATCGACTCGCCTGCACGAGTTGAGATCAGTTGGAATAGCGGAAATTCGCCTTTCACGCGACTCGCCTGCCCGAGTCCCAAGTCGAATCCGCCTGCAAACCTCCAGGCCGTCAGTACAGCTGGGTATCCGTTACCCCACGTGCTAAGATGGGCCTTCCCATCTCTCTCTCTCGACCCAAAGGGAGAGGGCACAGTACTCCAAGACCGCCAGGCGGCCGCTCACAATACTTGTAGTGCGAAGGACTGGACGGGTGTCGAGTCGACCTGAACAGTCATAAATACGACTCACATCGGCTATCTAAGTCGGGAGACGAATTCGCCGGCGATCGGCGAACTGTCCAAACCCACTCGAGTACCAGGAACACGCTTTCTCGCCTCTCCTGACCTGAAGAGAGAAGGCACGGCACTCCAGGCCCGCCGAACAAGCCGCCTACAGTACGAATGAGCAGACAGGTGTCAAAACAGCCCGCACCCTCATAAATGCGGCTTACCTCAGTTGTCCAAATGAGGGGACGAGAGCCGCCGGCGCTCGGTGATTGGTCAGATCCACGCAAGCATCTGACAGCCGCTATCACGCATACAAGGAGGGGCCTTCCCACTCTTACGAAACATGATATAGAGCACAGCACTTCGAATGACCGCTGGCAGTACGAAGAACAGCAGGACGTCTTCGAACCACGTATGGTCACATCCCATAATTCAAGGAGAAGTCAAGCTGTCCTTCTTCCATTTAAAAGCCCCTTCCAGCACACTAGAAGAGAGGTCGCAAAACTTGGAGAAAAGTAATTGAGACCAATTGCTGTTAGCAGATCCTTGCATTACAGCACCACTGCTTAGTTCCGAGCTCCGATCGCCGGCGAACTAAGCAGACCCAAACTCCATCGATTCGAGCTTCTACTGCGAACTGAAGCTCTCCAGCAACCTCGATCGAACGGTCCAAGGGAAACAGACTCGACCCGAGCATCGAGCGAAGCGTCCTATAGCCACCTAAAGTCCCCACACAAAACAAAGAGGGCATTCTCTCTGCTTCTGTTGTAAACATTTGATCATTAGTTTGTAATAAGCTTTCTTATTAATACAAACGAAACTCCCTGTTTTTGGGAAATCAAATTTTCACCATACAGAAGATGGCGACCACAGTGGGAGCAGCTGTTTCATCGAACGAAATGGTGGTGGCTTAATTTGATGAGGTTGCTGTTGGGACGACCGTAGAGTCCCTAGAAATTGAGTTCAACCAGGCCAAGTACGAAGAGTACTTGTCCTCCTCCTCCTCTGGCAGCGATGCGTCCCGCAAACGCCACAGAGTCGTGCGCCGAGGCCGACCTCAGACAGTCAAACCCTCTGCACCTACGGGTTCCCCCCGAGCCTCATCGGAAGAGCCCACTCCCTCGCAATCGATCAAGGCCAAGGCCAGAGATTCGGGCGTATGGAGACAAGGGTCTGCCAAATGGGTCGCCAAGCGGTCCACGCAGATACCTGCCTCAGAGGGAACGCCGGTTTACTCCGGCACAAACTACACTGCCACAGCCCGTGGTGACGCTCTCCTCGCTGGGAGAGCTAGCCAGCAGCAGCGGCAAACGCTCGTCAGATAGGAGGCCCCAACCTCCGTTTCTCACAATGGCCTGAATCATCATACAGGCCCGAGGAACACTAGACGAGAGGGCAAACTGCCCGATGTCGGGAGGCCCTCTAAATCAGGAGCGCCAACCGAGGACGGCAGAGCCATCCGCCCAGGAGGACTTCGCTTCTCAGGTCACATCCCTGATGCGAATAGATCTCCTCGAGCGAGCGGGCCTACCCAAGTAGGCGAATCCTCGAAGGCTGGCGAGCCTCGCCATAACCATTTGGCGGATAAACGTAAAGGTAGAGAGGAAGGCGACTCCTCGTGAACTCGCTCTTCCAAACGAAGGGTTGAAACCCGCCTACGTACTGGAGCTCGCTCAAACGCGAAGACTCGCCAGTCAAGGCGAGATCGCCCAACTCCAGTACCAAAGCATTCCACCCAATGCGCACCAGAGAGCGCATCCAAAAATCTCTCATGCACTCACTTGAGCGACTCTTCTGAAGCTGGGGGTTATCACCAACCGCCCACAGAAGACCTCAGGAAATACTTAACTCGCAAACGCACTATACATGAGGTGAATCCTCAGTGCCACTGCGAGAGACTCATCCACACGGTCCTCGCTGACTGCCAATACGTCGGAACGACGAAACCCTCGGTGTTCGAGAGGCTTTCTCAACAGTCCTCTCGACCAAGGCCCTCCCGTTAAAGACGTCGTCACCAAAAGGGACGCGTGTCCGACGACCTAGAGCTCGCATCCGCCACAGTCAACATGACGGATAAGGGGAAGGCGGTATTCTCCGACTCGCCAGACTCAGATTCCGTCCTGAGACCTAACACTCGGTTCGCTCAACGCTGGCAGGACGGCATATTCTAGCGAACGCGTAGTCGTAGGGGGGCAAGTATTGGGTTCGATTACTCCACCCTGGTACCTCCCTCTTGCGGCGAAGACGAGGTTCATTCGGCGGCAGCCACATCTCAGACCTCACGCTCAAGCCAAGACGCGCAGGCGAGGGCGCACATGACCGATACCAACCACGAGCAGACAATGGCTCAAAAGTTGGAGGAACAGCAGGCGACCCTCGACTCTCTAAGAGAGATGATGGAACAACTACTGAACAAGAAGAAAAAGAAGAAAAGGGCCCAACGCCCCTTACCCCGGCAAACTAGAGACAGGGAGTGGGTACCTCCCCTCCGTCCCGTGTCTGAGGCGGAGGATAATCAACATTCCGATTATTCCTCCAAGACATCGATAGGAACGTCGCACACTGCGGATAGCACCCGTGACAAGAGGTTCGATGAATTCCAAGACCAGCTGAACGCGCTGAAGCTTCAGCAAAATATGAACAAGCTGGGGGTGGTACGTCCCTACCCTATCGAAATGGGACACAGTCCCATACCCAGCGAAGTTCAAGCCAATCAGCTTGGTACAGTTTGATGGCAAGGGGTCACCCTCGCAGCACATCTACTACTTCATGGCGCAAACCGGATTCCTTACAGGGAATGACACCATCCTCACTCGCCTATTCATAGGTACCCTCAAGGGGGTGGCCTTCGAATGGTTCCGTAAACTGGAGCCGGGCTCTATCAAGGCATGGGCCGACATTGAGAAGCTCTTCCTCGCCCACTTCTTCGACGATGACACGGAAGTGTCAATGTCCACTCTCCTCGCTGAGAAGCAGCGGAAGTCGGAGTCAGTCAACGACTTCGTGAAGAGATTTCGGAATCGATCAGTCCATTGTCGGGACCAAGTTTCCGAGTCGACACTGATTGAGATGTGTCACAACAACCTATCGATCCATATCTTGTCCAAGATCGGGGCAGTAGAGACCCGGACTTGGAAAGAGCTTGTTCGCCAAGGCGAGCAAGTTGAAAATATGATCAAGAGGCTGGAGACCGAAGAGCCGCAGTCCAAAAAGGGAGCAGCAGAGCCAGCTGCGCCGAAGAATCCTCCTCGGTCCCTCGATCGAAGGGAAAAGAGGCTATGGCCGTAGACTCTGCCGCGGCGCCAAAGTTCGTTCAAAAGCCGAAACCCAGGCAATTTGAACCACGCCCTCAGCGGCAATATGATTTCAAAGAAGACCAGGTAGTGGCGACTTTCGACACTCTACTCAAGAGTGGGCGAATTAAGTTGCCAGAAGCCGCCAAGCCTGAGGAGGCGGACAAAACCGGTGACCCAAGTTACTGTGCATATCACAGATTCCTTGGCCATCACACAACCAAATGCTACGTCCTCAAGGACAAGCTCCAAGCCCTCTACGACGCGGGGGTTTTAAAGAAAGAGAAAGTCCAGAAGCAAGTGACTACGAACATGATCACTTTAAGCTTCGGGACAAATCTCCCAGAAAGTCCAGAAGCAAGTGACTACGAACATGATCACTTTAAGCTTCGGGACAAATCTCCCAGAGGTTCGAGCCCCAGCAGGGGTAATCCCTATCCCCAAGGCGGTCTTGAAGATCACTAACGACGATCCTCACAACCAGCGGGAAAAGGGTTTGGTCCTACAAACTCTGCCAGATGGGCAGGTGATGTGGGTCCATCCAGACCTCCTCCATGACGAGCAGTGGACTGCACAGCCTTCCAAGGAGGCTAAGAGGAAGCACTGCAACATTGTCTCCGCCATCCTAGGTAGAGATGACACGGCGATGACTGCCCTGACCGATTCTGAAGAAGACACCAACGTCTTCGCCACGATGGCAGGTAAAGAATTTGTGAAAGAATATCCCGTGAGGGCGGAAAACCTGGCAGGACCTCCCGCGAGGCCAGTCGCAGCAACCCCTCCCAATCCGGACGGACCAAGCACAAGTCGCCAGCCTTTCCGCTTCAACGTGCTCGCGCAACTGAAAAGCATTCTCGTGCGAATCACCATGTACGACCTCCTCCGGTTGTCCAGGTCCACCCGAGAGGCCCTCCAAGAGGCGCTGGCCGACTCAGAGGCGTTCTATACCCATTTCTCGAAGGTAACGGATGCAGAACAGGGGTGTGCAACTTGCTGCCAAGTCTCTGAGAGACGAGTCCCATGCATCACTTTCACCCCTGAAGATATGCTCATCAAGAGCACATCTCACGACCGGCCGCTGTACTTCACGGGATACGTCGGGTCTTCGAAAGTAGATCGGATTCAGGTCGATTCAGGGTCTGCGCTGAGCATCGTGCCCCTGAAGTTGATCAAACACTTGGGGATACCACCAAAGAGTCTCTCCGCGACTGCGACTACCATCTTCGGCTTTAACGCTACGGGGACTCGGCCGCTCGGCAAAATCCTCCTGAAATGTCGGATATGCGACATTAAGACGGAGGTGACGTGCTACGTCATCGACGCCGAACCCTCGTACAACATACTCCTAGGGCGTCCGTGGATCCATGGCAACAGAATAGTCCCGTCAACGTTACACCAGTGCTTGAAGTATGTGGACAACTATGAGCGAGTCAGGATAGTAGTGGCCGACAAGCAGCCCTTCAAGGGCGTCAAAAACTACTTCACGGACTCTCTACTGTACCAGGACCCCGACGCCCCGCCAGCGGAGGAGCCAGAGAGCGGTAACGAGGCGGATAGCGAGCCTGAATACGGTGACAGCTTAATTCTGAATGACTTTGAGTTAATTGTAATTGGTTACGAGAGTCACCATGTAACCAACGCTGTTCAGGCGGAAAAATTTATCGTGAATGAGAAATCCGACTTTGCTTATTTGTCATCTTGTTCCACGTCCGAAGATGATGCGCCAAATGAACCATGGTCGAAACTCTACAATGAGCCTTCCATGCACTTGCCGGTATGCTCGTCATGCGCCGCCAAGACGCAGCCGATCAGGTCATCGCAAACGGAATAGGTATCGAAAAGACATTATCTTCGGTCGAATCGATCATCCCCTACGCACGCTATGGGACGAGTCTGAGGACGAAGACCCAGCGCCTCAGTTTTCGCAATACAGTCGAGTTGCGAAACGCATTATGAGCGACATGGGGTATGACCTCACTCGTTTGGAGGCCCTAAATTACGGCCGAGGGCGCAGAACGGTCATCCGACCCGCTTACGTACCCAAAGGGAAACCCTCGAATTACTTCAACAGGACTCAGAGAGGCTTAGGCTACTCCTCCTCCTCGTCAGATCTGTGTTTTTATGTCAACGAGGATTCCGACTATGCATGTTCAGGGGATCAATCATCAACAACCTCGGCTTGGGACTCGGACGTCAGCGTGAGGGATCTGTTCGATGGCCTTACAGTCAACATGGGTACAGTAGACCCCGCCGAAATGGCAGAGGACGAACAACTCTCGCTTTATGATGAGACATGGGATCGCCATGTTAACGCCCAGTGGAACAGTCGCTTCGAGCAGCGCGAACCGCCAACCGAAGACGAAGTCCTCCAGGTGAACATGGGTACGGAGGCGAATCCCAAACCCATATTCATCAGCGGCAGTCTGCCTCCACAGGAAAAAGAAGACCTCATCGCCCTCATACGGGAATACATTGACGTCTTCGCCTGGAATTACGAGGACATGCCTGGTCTGGATCCGCGGGTCGCCACGCATCGCCTCAACATCAGCTCTAACGCCAAGCCGATCAAACAACAGCAGAGACGGTTTCGCCCCCAAATCATGGAGGCGATCGAAACCGAAGTAAAGAAGCTGATCGAATCCGGTTTCATCAGAGAGGAACAACACCCCGACTGGGTGGCAAATATTGTTCCGGTCCTGAAGAAAAATGGCAAGATCCGCATCTGCATCGACTTTAGGAACCTCAACCCCGCGTGCCCTAAAGACGAATTTCCTCTACCCATCACGGATGTCATCATTGACAACACGTGCAGATTCGAAAGGATGTCTTTCATGGATGGCTTCTCGGGGTACAATCAGATCAAAATGCACCCCGAGGACGAGAAGCACACTGCATTCAGAACTCCCATGGGGGTGTACTGTTACACTGTCATGCCTTTCGGATTCAAGAATGCTGGCGCAACCTACCAGCGTGCCATGAGCATGATCTTTCGAGATCATCTGTGAAAGACGGTCGAATGCTATGTAGACGACTTGGTCGTGAAGAGTCGCCATAAGGAGGATCACCTCCAAGACTTGAAGGCGATGTTCGAACTCATGAGGGCTCATCAACTCAAGATGAATCCTACTAAGTCATTCTTGGGGATGTCTAGCGGTAAATTCCTCGGTTTCGTCGTCACAACGAAAGGAATCCGGATTGATCCAGACAAGGTGCGAGCTATTCAAGAGCTCCAACCGCCCCGAAATCTTAAAGAGCTGAGAGGCGCCAATCTCAGGGAGGCCATTCCTCATATATATACGGGCCATGGAACATTCCCTAGGCGCCCTCTTGGCTCAAAACGACGATGCAGGCCACGAGCAAGGCATCTACTACCTGAGCAGGACCTTGCAGGGTGCCAAACAGCGATATCCAATGGTCGAGAAGGAGTGCCTAGCCTTGGTGTTCGCCATCCAAAAGATGCAACACTACTTGGTCGGCCAGACGATCCATGTCATTTCCCGGATGAACCCCATTCGGGTCTTCATGACACAACCTGCAGCGTTGAACTGGCGCCTGGCCAGGTGGGCGCTTCTGCTCTCTCAATATGACATCCACTTCATGCCGCAGAAATCAGTCAAGGGACAGGCCATCTGCGATCTCATGGCTAGTCACCCGCTGGGGGTGAAGACCGATCTATTTGAAGATCTGCCAGATGAACCTCCCGAAGCCAATGTGACTTCGTCACAAGAGGTGTGGCAGATGTTCTTCGACGGCGCGTCTCGCGGAGGCACGAGCGGTTCTATCTCTGCAGGAGTGGGGGTGGTCCTTACCTCTCCGCATGGTCATGTGTTACCCTGGGCCTTTTCCTTGACGGAACCATGCACCAACAACGTAGCTGAGTACAACACGTTGCTCATAGGGCTCGAGTTGGCCAATGAGTTAGGGATCAAGCATCTGGAGGCTTACGGCGATTCCCAGCTCATCGTTAAGCAAATGACCGGCGAGTATGAAGTCAGGAACGACGATCTCATCCCGCTCCACAAAGCGGCTGTCAGGCTAGTAGAGTTGTTCAAAAGCTTCCGCATTGAGCACGTGCTCCATTCAAAGAACACCCATGCGGATGCTCTCGCATCCTTGGCGGCTAACTTAGCCCAACCTTTGGGAACGACCCAACGAGTCACTGTCGCCAGCCGAAAACTTTTTCGACTAGGAGATGTCCCAGAGGCGAACGCCACTCACCAAACACCGGATCAGCCTGATCAGGAAGACTGGCGTCTCCCGATCATCGATTACGTCTTATACGGCATATTGCCCGAAGATGCGAGGGAACGAGAGTCTATCCGACGGTGTGCCTCGAGGTTCTACTACGATTCAACCACTAAAACGCTGTACCGGAGGTCATACGACGGCTTGTTGCTTCGCTGTCTTTCGAAGGCAGAGGCGCAAGAGGCCCTACGCGAAGCACATGACGGCACGTGCGGGGCTCATCAGCCTGGGCCTAAACTTTGGGATCGCCTGCGGAGGATAGGCTACTTCTGGCCTGGGATGGTTACTGACGCAGTCGCTTATGCGAAATGCTGCTACGAGTGCCAAATCCACGCTAACTACATGCACCAGCCTCCTGAGGATCTGCATTCGACGAGGGCGTCTTGGCCCTTCGAAGCATGGGGGATGGATATAGTTGGGCCAATATCTTCACCATCGGCGAAAGGCCATCGCTTTATCCTCGCGATCACAGATTACTTCTCTAAGTGGGCCGAAGCTATCCCCTTAAGAGAGGTCAAGACTACTGACGTGATCAAATTCATCAAGCATCATGTCATATACCGATATGGCGTACCCTGGCGTATCATTCATGACAACGGTACGTAATTCGTTAGCCATGCATTCACCAGGTTCTGTGACAAATTCCGAATACAGAACCTCTCTTCCACGGCCTACAACCCTTCAGCGAATGGTTTGGCCGAGGCCTTCAACAAAACAATTATCAAGATCTTGACCAAGCTGACTTCCACTAGCAAACGCGACTGGAACGAAAAGCTAGGCGAGAGCCTGTGGGCATATCGCGCAACGGTTCGCACACCGACTGGCACCACGCCCTACTCGTTGGTATACGGCTGTGAAGCCGTATTACCATTAGAGATTCAAATTCCATCCCTCCGTGTCGCCTTAGCAACAGGGATGACGACCGAGGAAAACCACCAACTGCGACTCGCAGAGCTCGAAGCATTGGACGACAAACGACTGGAAGCTCAGCAGCACATTGAGTTTTATCAAGCTCGAATGACCAAGAATTTCGACAAGAAAGTCAAACGTCGAGCCTTCAAAGAGGGAGAGCTCGTGCTCTCCGTTCGTCGACCAATGATCCTCACTTCCAAGAAGAAGGGGAAATTCCAGTCCAAATGGGAAGGACCATTCGTAGTAGAGACAGTCTACTCGAACGACGCCTATCGCCTCGTCAAGCCGAATGGCGATAAGATCATGATGCCCATCAACGGCAAGTATCTGAAGAAGTACTACTCCTAGTTCTCCTTCGCCAAACTCCCACGAGTGAATGAGTTTAAACTGGCCCTCACACCCTCCAAATGGTATAAGAGGTAAAACTATTCCTATACTTCCATTTCTTGAGCCAGTTTACCAGTACAGGCGAACCGCTCAGGATAGGAGAACCGCTTAGATCAAGCGAATCGCTCAGATCAGGCGAATCGTTCGGATCAAGCGGATCAAGCAAGCCTATCAGTCTAGGCGAAATCCACTTTACCAGCTAAACACCCTGTCTTGGCGAATCTCTCAAAACAGGCGAAGATAGCATCTCAGGTGGGCGGCATCAAACGCCCACTTGGTCAAACCTTTAGATAGTTAGGACCAGAGCCACAGTCCCCCGCCAATCCTCTTCCAAAGGATGGTGGGTCCTCAAAGTCGTTCTAATCACGACAGTCCCCGTCATGTTAACATTAAACCTCTGACAAAATCACCCACTAATCCTCTTCCAAAGGATGGTGGGTCCTCAAAGTCGTTCCAATCACGACAGTCCCTGTCACGTTAACATTAAACCTCTGACACAATCCACTTACCAATCCTCTTCAGAAGAATGGTAGGTCCCCACAGTTGCTCCAATCGCGACAAAACCCCATCAAGTTAATGATCACCTCTGATGATTGGCGCCGTTATCCCTACGAATAGCAAAGCCTAAGCAATAGCCTACCACGCGATGTGCTATTACTCCTGTCAATAGTCACACTCATACGTCCCTGAACTATTTGACCTATTCCAGATATTCTAACATTCCTTTAGAATAACTGGTGGGTAGAGTCGATATTCTAACATTCCTTTAGAATAACTGGTGGGTAGAGTCTACCACGCGATGACTCCTACCACAATCAATTGTCGCATTCCCAAATGACGACAATTATCTACCACGCGATGACTCCTACCACAATCAATTGTCGCATTCCCAAATGACGACAATTATCGAAGGCGGTTTGGCAGACGACCTGTCTGTCGGTTCCCCAGGCAACAACTCGCCGAGAGGCGAGTTGAAGTTGAGTTCTTCAGTTGGCCGCGGAAGCGAACGATTGTTCTTCGCTACAAACCAAGTGTTACTCTCTTGATCCCATTAGAGCCACAACGCGAAAATCGGAGTTAACCCGATCCCACGTTGCGAGCAACAGAGAACAGAACAAGAGCCTAAAATGACTAAGTCCAAAACAAAATGGTCAGAGGCTCTCCAGGTTCAGCTCAAATGCCAAACAACACAGATAAAGAAGGAAGAGAAAACTGTGCATGCAAAGCAAGGATAAGCAGAACAAGCAAAAAGAGCCACAACGGGCCAAAATTTACATAAGTTTTCAGTTTAGTTGTGATGCCCGAGGCACCAACTAAGTTAGCAAAACAACGAAAAAAAAGAGGCGACTTAGACAGCAGGAGCATCACAGGAATTTCAGCAGGCTAAAAGAACCAATCTTTGCCTTGATCTTCGCACGATCCGCCGCACGTCGGATCCTCGCTTTCTCCTTCTGCTCCTACTGCCGCCTAGCTAAGTCCACTTCGCTGTCTTCTTCCTCTTGGCGAAGAAGTTGGAGCTCCCTCTCCACCGCTCCGGCGGCCTCACCGAGCCTCCTCGCCTCACGCTCACGCTCCCGCAGCCTTGCCTCGCCGCGAAGAGAGCCAGCATCCTCGAAGAAAGCCCTGTCCAGGTAAGCGTCCATCCGGTCCAGTACCGCTTGGTGTCGCTTCCGCAGACGTCTGAGCTCGGCCTCCTTCGCCCGAATCCGCTTCGCCCGCTCTTCACGCTCGAGCAGGAGACGCAGCGAGAGGGGCGGTGGCACGTCGGAGGGATCGTCGTAGGCCAGTTCCTCGAGGCGGTACATCCACCCCTCCACACGCTCAAGCTCCTGCTTGCATCGCCGTGTGAGCGAGGCATCACCCGCGCGTCGCTGTGGTCGGAAGCAGAGGCCATAGAGCAGAGGAAGTTACTGCGGCGGTTTTCTCCTAGCGGATTTTTCTCGAGGCAGTAAGAACTCTGCTGAAGAGAGGCGAGTACGGATATATATTCGAAAAGAACTCAACGGATGAGATTTGTTTCCCCAAGCGATTGAGCGGCCCAGATATCCTGCGACGCTTCGAACTCAATGCCAATAAAGGCCATTCCTCTCGAGACCCCAAACCGACTGATCGGATTGGGCACGAGAGGCGAAGCGTTCGGTCGCTTCACCATTAATGAGCATTAATGTGCCCGCAGAGTCTTAGCTGGCAAGCACTTGGGCCCGCGGACAGACGCGTGGCACGAACTTCGCCCGCAGTTGGATTTCTAACTGTTAGACAAACTCACCACCATCCAAGTTTCGCCTGTAGTGTAAACTCGCCATCATACGGGTTTCGCCGACATCTCAAATTCGCCATCAATTGAGTTTGGTTTTCAACCTAAACTCGTTACCATATGGGTTTCGCCTGCAGCATAAACTCACCAGCAGTTGAGTTTAGCCATCCACCCTAACTCGCCAGCAGTTGAGTTCAGCCTCCAAGCAAAACTTGCCGCGCTCGAGTCTCGCCTGCAGACGAACTCGTCGATCAATTGAGTTTCGCCAGCAATGTGAACTCGACAGGAGCCGAGCTTCGCCATCTTAGAGAACTCGCCGTCACCCTAGCTTTGCCAACAGCGTAAACTCATCTCTTAGAGAACTCGCCGTCACCCTAGCTTTGCCAACAGCGTAAACTCATCGGGATAGAGTTTGGCCCTTGAGGTAAACTCGTCATCACAAAGGAAACTTCGCCTGCGGCACAAGATTGTCGGCAATTACAGAGCAAAACACTGGAAAACGACATATCAAAAGAGTATACGCACGACGAGCAGACACAAGCCTCATGGGATGCTTCTAGACAGTATATTTGAACAAAGTTATGGTCTTTTTGCAAAAGCGAAAGTCGTAACATTACGTTCAAAGAAGCAAAACATGCACCCAGTTTTTAAGACAATACATTTGAACAAAGTTATGACTTCATAAACAAACAAGTCGTAAACAAAATGTCTTAACACAATCATAAGGCAGAAGTCTCAGTCGAACACGCTAAAAGTGGAGATCTCTTCTTTGGCCGCCTCCACCTTGCTCGCGTGGTCTTCCCGAGCCTTGTTTTCAGCAGCCTTCCGAATCCGGTCTTCGCGGCTCGACCTGGCGACAGCGTCTGCCTGGCGTAAGGCTAGCAGGCGTCGAGTTTCCGCCTCAGCGTTCTTACTGACCTTCACAACGTCGGACTAGAGCCCCTTCAAGTTTGCCTCCGCCTGTCCCAATTCGGCCCTCAGGAGAGCCATAGTGCGATTGAGGTCAATAATTTGCTCCTCTAGCAAATGTTGTTGACCCACCCAGAAGTTGGCGACGGACTCCAAATCCGCTATCTCTTTGGAACGGGCCTCCTGCTCCAGGGCTTCCTGACGCCTGACATGAGCCAGGCAAGACTCCATGTTGGCCTTTGGACCTTCCCGTAGAAAGGTCTCTAACCCTATCATGCGTGATTCCAAGAGACGGAGCTCATGCATGCAACGGGTAGCGAGCCGATTTTCGCCCGATCGCCGCAAATCAGCCACGCGATCAAGGAGAGACTGCCTGAAGCTGTCAAAGCTACCCATGCCGAGGTCGACAAGGGAAATCACCTGTCTCACCGCGCTCTCAAACTCTTCGATGCGAGCCTGCCAGGACAAAGACTCGGAGGGAGCAGGCTCTTGGCCCGGAGCGAGCGCCATGATGGGCGGAATCTCGAGGCAGGGCTCAGCTCCCGGCTGGGGAGCGGAGTCTGAGGCGGCGGGGGTCGCAGGACCTTCGGATTCATCGTCTGAAATCAGGATAGGCTCGGCCGCATGCTCCTCGGCAGCCAGTGCCTCCCCTCGATCTGCAAAACACAACAACAACACAGAGAGGAGTCAAAGGAAGAATACCTGTTCAACCTACGCGAGAGTCAGAACGAAAAGATACCTTCGGCCGCGGCAGCCTCAGCAGCACCCGAAGAAGACGGTTCTTTTCTTTTCTTAGAAGCGACCCTCTTCACCTTCGGCGCCATTGGGGGTACGAGGAAGGAGAAATTTGGGTTTACTCTGGGGAAGACAATAGGTCCTCTTGATAGAGAGTAAGGGTGTTAAATACCCTAAGAACCCTAGGCGGTTACTCAATACTTGATTAGACCGTTCAGGGCTAAAACAGTTGAAGGGTAAGGCCGAACAAATCGGATCTTACCTGGACGGCCAAGATCCAACGGTTTTTCTTAAGCGCAATCTTCAACAACGGCCCGAATCGGGCGCGAAGGACGAAGAGCCCCACTACGCTGCATTCAATACGGAGCGACGTGCCCACGTTCTCTCGGCTGACATAAGCACAAGCCAATACGTGGCCCACCAAAAACGGAGCCTATCTGATAGCGAATTCACCGCTGAGATTCCCGCGGGTCGAAACTGATTGCCCTTCTGGAATTTGAGTCAATTCCGAATCCGCCTGCGGACAAAATCCGCTCGCAGAGGAGACAAGCTCACGGCCAAAATTCGCCGACGGCTGAAGACCGCCCCTCGCAACTAACGCTCTAGCTAACGCATGTTAGAGGAGAAATGGAGCGTACACAGAAGTAACAGTAACCAAAAAACAAAAGGACAATTTCATTCATGGAAAGAAATCCTAGTACAACTGGCAATCAAAGACAAAAGGGGCAAATTACAAGGCTTTCAACCGCAGTTCCGCCTCACGAATATCCCTAGCATGGTGATGCTCTAGCCTCCTCAGAATCTCCTGGCGAAGGTCTTCCTCAGTGCGTGAGGCCAAGTCTTGGACGGTCTCTTTGACTTCCCTATAGGCTCGATCCTTTTCCTCGACGGAATTAGCTGTCAGTTGCCGGCGAGATTCAATGCTTTCCAACTCCTTGGCCGCCTGTTCACGAGCCTTCTCTTGAATGGCCAATGAGGCCTGCGCCTTAGCTATAACCTGCTTCAGATTCTCTACCTCCGAAGACAAGCGAGAAACGCGGTTATCGGCCTTCTGTTGCTCGAAGGCCATTCGTTCATCCTCAGCCTTGGCCTGCTCCAACTCTGCTGACAATTTCGCCTCCAGCGACATGGTCTCATCCAGACGGCGATCGCGTTCTTCCACCGCTGCTCGGACTTCGCCGGTTGCAAGATCCACAAGAGTGGAACTCTTCGCGCGAAGAGCAAGCAACCGTTGAACAGCTTCCTTCACTTCCTCCTTATGCTGGAAGTAGGGCTTCGCCGCAGTATGGCCAAGCCTCTTGATTAAGAAGCACACGATATAGTCGAGATCCTCTTCGAAACTCTCGAAGGGACAACTTTCCTCCAAAGCGAGCTTGATGCAGCCGGCTAGAGTGTCTTGGAAATCAGCCACAGATCGTGCCGCACTCCTTCTTCGCTCACGCTCCAAAGGAGAGAGAGCAGCATCCTCCACCATTGATGAAATCACGGTTGAAGTGCCTGTGGTCATCACCGTAGAAGTAAGGATTGGCGCCGCCAAAGCCGGTGTGACCAATGATGCCCTCGGAGCAGCGGGCACAACATCAACGGCCACCGCTGACAAGGAAGTGGTCACTTGCGGAGTAGAAGTCTCCCTTTGAAGCGGAGACTCTTGCGCTGATGGAAGAGCCCCAGCCGACGCTGCCGCAGGAGCAGGAGATCTCTCTATTTGGCCGGGCGCATCCTCACGAGCCAACACCTCTTCCTCACTGGAAAACGTCTCATGAACCGAGACGTCGTCATCCTCCTCAGATTCGCCCGTCTCCCCAGACGAGTGACCCGCCCAAGAAAGAGGATCCTCTTTGCCAGCAATTTCGTGGGCATGATCAGCTACGAATGCACGAAGAGGATTAACAGAGGCCCCTCGAAAGGGACCCTATTGACAGTTGGGTACGAAAGAATGAGTAATGCTAAAACCTACGCTTACCTGAGCCTGTGGGCCCCTCTTCATCTCCAGCCTCCTCCTCTTCGTCAGAGAGAATGGAGATCACTTTCTCAACTGCACCTGTATAGGCCCAATACAAGTGTCAAAAGGTGTAAGATCAACGTTGTGATCAAGGATACTGTTGCAAAGATTACCTCCTGATGCGGACACAGAAGTCGCGGGAACTCCCGTCTGTGGCCTCACGCCAGACTGCGGAGAAGCGTCCTTCAAAGTCGCCGGAACTGCCCCCGATACGGCAGGAGAGGCGGGCGGCCCGGGGATTCTTACCGGAGAAACGTCATCCTGACCCCCCGTCGCTCGGGCGGTCTCGGCTGTCTCATCATGACGGGCCTTCTTGGCCGCCTCTGCTCGAGAACTTTCGGCCGCGATCTCCCGCTGACGTTTAGAGAGAAGCGAGCTACTCGGAGACAGAAGAGGCGCCCTATCTGTCCAACTCTTGGACTCTGGGCCGGTCTTGGGTGTTCAGATTCTCTTGGTTCACCTGGGGCATCCAACGAGGGACCAAGAGAAGGAACTCGAACCTCGGGAGCCTCAGATTCGTCTAGACCGGCGTCAAAACTCTCAGGGTCCTCCACTGGATCCTCTGAGAACAGCTCCCTAGCGGTTTGATGGCCCCTTCGCCTTGAAGAATGGAGAGACCCTCTGAGAGGACGATCACGTTCCGTTAGACATGAGCTCTAGAACCAGAAACCAGGAGGATTAGCGCTGGCGCCCCGATACCACCGACAGTACAGGAGCGTGTGGTGCAAATCACGATCCTTCACGGGTAATTCAAAACGAGCCTGGGTGCCACCAGCATGGGTCCAGAACCATCCCCGAGCTTCGTCCACCAGTCCACCTTTGAAGTGTAGGCGGGGATTGGCGTTGCCCACGTACAATTGATCGTACTCAAACTGGCGGGCAAACCTGCAAAGGATATACGGCTCGAGGTAACACACAGAACCTATGCGTAGGATGTGATACCCCGGCCGAATGTTTACCAGCCATCGGAATGCGCCACGAGGAAGAGCCGTGTGATGGTCCGCCGTCGGCGCATCCCTAAGAGACTCGCCGTATCTTCCTCCGCTGAAGTAGGGGAAGAAGCGACGAAAATTATAGTGGACAAAGTGGGAGAGCGTTTTCCGCGCATCGGGAATGTCTTTACACTTCCAAGAACACCTCTCCAAATGCTCAAGGAACGGAACGAACCTGTCTCCTTGGAGAGTCGCGGGAGCGCTCATCAAACACTCACAGTGGTAAACAAACCACGCCATCAAGTAAGTGTACGGCAGTCCCACTCTGGGATTAGGGGTCCTGACGACTTCCCCTTCCCCTTCGTCGACAGTCGACACACGGCAGAACTGGGCCGTCAGCGTGCGGAGTTCTCGATGGATACACGCTATCGTCGCCGACACTAAAGAATAGGACTTCCCGTGGGCTAAGCAAACCGCAGGGTACACCACCTCTACCGGAAGCACCTCGAAGGAATGAGTGGGGACCACGCACCTCTTCAGCCACAACATGAGGTACCCCGCGAACAGGGCCTTCCCAGAAATAGGGGACATGGCCTGGTGGTGAAACAAATGGAAGACCGTTCCAGACTTGAACCCACCCTCGTCATGATCAAGAGCTATAGTGGCTTCCTCTTCAGCCATCCTCCTTTCTACTTCAGCCCGGTCGCACCCGCCTAGAGGAAGAGCAGGATTCCCTTTGACATCGTTCCCAGGGAACAGATAGTCAGCCCAATTCTTGTGACTGATTCCTGGAGTCCTCTTCTTCTTCCCCTTGTGATCCCTAGCCCCCAAGGTGCTGAGGCAGATGTGATAATGACAGAGCAACTCCCACAGAGTTTCTACTACCAAGGGGGAACAGTCGGAAAGCTGGTCGATCTCGTCTTGGTCTGGGATGTACTCCTCGTAAGGAAAGTCCCCCAGAGGAAGCCCTGACACGTCATACATCTCGTGAGGAGACATACCAAGTTCACCGTTGGGGGTGAAGAAGGTGCCGCTTTCCGCACAGTACAGTTCCAGGATGCTGTGGAACTGAGAGGCATTAATCCTCAAACCATGTCGAGTGGCTTGAATAGCCGCGTACAGCTCCGAATTCCTGAGGTCGGAATTCTCAGCCATGATGCAATCGGTGATCTTGGACCACCAAGTATCGCTGCCCGGCGCAGAATATACCCACCCCGGGGCTCTGAAGTCCTTTGGGGGAAAACTCCCACCTACTCGAAAGAAGCAATGACGGAAGGTCTCCGCTACCGTTGTCGACTCCCCTGCAGGCGGCTCATTGGACAGTAGACCAGGGCGCAGACCCGTCACGCGCTTACATGAGCCCTCCCGGTGACTCTCCTTGTCGAGCCAACCGGCTTATCGGCGGAGAAGACGGGCACCGGACCCAAGGAAGGAAATCGGGGAGGCGCTGGATTACCTTCACCTCCGGCGAAGCCGGTGGCCACGCCCTTTGGGAGGGCTTGGTCGGAAAAGGTCGCTGCAAAACAAAGTCAAGAAAAATCAGGAGGCAGATGCAGATCCGCCTGTCAAGGAGCGAAATTCGCCCGACATGACGAGACCCGCTTGCATAAGCCACGTTCGCCTTTACTAGACGAAAGTCGAACTCGCCTGTCAGAAGACGAGTTCACCTTCGCCTGATAGAGACCAATCTCGCCTATAAAGGCTGGAATCGCCCAACGCGGATGAATGTAAAATCCGCCTGAAAAGGGGCAGTTTTACCAAAATCACGGGGACTGCCTAACCCACCAAGGAAAAATGAGCAGCACTCATCTTCCTGGCACGACAGCGGTGGCCAACACGAGAACGTTAAAACAAACTTTTTTAACTTACCCGAGCGTGCCTCAGGCACATTGGCGGTCGCACCGGCGGACAGGCGGTCGTTTCCCCTCACTTTACACCTCTTGGATTTCGGCGCCATTGAAACGAAGCGGGAATTCTTTCTCTTTTGGGAGGTTTTCACACACAGTAACTTTCAAAAAGAGGAGAAGGACGAAACCTATTTAAAGGATAAAGGGCTTGCGTGGCCCTGATGGCACTTGCAAAGCAAGACACTCGCGTTCAAGAGACGTGGCCACGATCGAAATCGACGGCCCAGATTGTCCTTCACAACTCGTTCTACAGTTACGAAAGAGCCATTGAAAAGGGGAACGGACCGGTCAAAGCCCGAAACCCAAACCAAAACCCACGACTTGATCTAACGGCCTGGTTCGAAAACCACGGCCACGATGCGTCGTGGGGCGAAACACACGAAGCTAACATCATGTTGTCAAGTCATGATCACCACGACCCGACGAGACCGCGCCGCCTTAGCTGGGAAGCACGAAGCCCTATCGGCAAACACGTGGCTCATCTCCCATCAGATTTGGTTTCGCCCCAAAAAGGGGGGGTCTCGCCTGCGAATACTTGGCCTGACCCCACGAGTCGCACGAAATTCGGTTCCCAAAGACTAATTTCGCCTGGACGATTCATTCGCCCTTAAAGGTAAAGTTACAAACGAAGCCAATAGAATGACCTCGCTTAAACGGTTAAACCCACGCCTCAGACGGCTAAGGGTTAGAGCAGAAATCTTAGCATTAAGCCTAAGAGAAGCTGTTCAGCAACTCATCATACTGAGGGGAATAGTATGGCTAGCCCGATTCAAACGGTAATCGGTAAAGGCACATCAAACCCGTTGATAGCTGAGGGTTTGCTAAAAATCCTAAAAGAAATCAAATGCACTTGCTTCGCTAAGAATTTCTTCGTTCAAAGTATTCCAGACCACACGCGAGCCGGTTTAGGTCTGAAAACTTTGAAGGGGGTCTTGTAGACGGTAAAAAATACCTCCATGGGCTTACGGGAAATTCAAAAACTTGCACGCTCAGTTCTCTAGCACGGGCCTAAACCGCGTAGACGTCAAATGTACTCAGTTCTAGGTTCGCCTAACGATCGGCTCGCCTGCACGATTTGGGATCAATTGGGATAGCGGAAATTCGCCTTTCACGCAACTCGCCTGCCCGAGTCTGAAGTCGAATCCGCCTGCAAACCTCAAGGCTGCCCGTATCCGCTACCCCACGTGCTGAGATGGGCCTTCCCCTCTCTCTCTCGACCTGAAGGGAGAGGGCACAGTAATCCAAGACCGTCAAGCGGCCGCTCACAGTACGCACAGTACGAAGGACTGGACAGGTATCGAGTCGGCCTGAGCATTCATAAATGCGACTCACCTCGGCTGTCTGAGTTAGGAGACGGATCCGCCAGCATTCGGCGAACTGTCCAAACCCACTCGAGTGCCAGGAACGTGCTTTCCCGGCTCACCTCAGTTGTCCAGGTGAAGGGACGAGAGCCGCCAACGCTCGGTGGTTGGTCAGATCCACGCAAGCATCTGACAGCCGCTGTCACGCATACGAGGAGGGGCTTTCCCACTCTTACGAAACGTGATGCAGAGCATAGCTCTTCGAATGACCGCTGGCGGTACGAATGAACAGCAGGACGTCTCCGAACAACGTATGGTCACATCCCATAATTCAAGGAGAAGTCAAGCTGTCCTTCTTCCATTTAAAAGCCTCTTCCAACAAGCTTTGAGGGAGGTCGAAAAACTTGGAGAAAAGCAGTTGAGACCAAGCTATTCGCATAACCCTTGTGTTACAGCACCATTGCCTAGTTCTGAGCTCCGATCGCCGGCGAACTAAGCAGACCCGAACTCCTTCGACTCGAGCTTCTACTGTGTACTGAAGCTCTCCAGCAACCTCGATCAAACGGTCCAAGGGAAGCAGACTCGACACGACCATCGAGCGAAGCGTCCTATAGCCACCTAAAGTCCCCACACAAAACAAAGAGGGCATTCCCTCTGCTTCTGTTGTAAACATTTGATTATTAGTTTGTAATAAGCTTTCTTATCAATACAAACGAAACTCCCTGTTTTCGGGAAATCAAATTTACACCCTACAGTCGTCAAATAATTTTGTGGTGGTAAAAACTCACGATTTTTGGCCACTTTTGTTAGGCTCGGTCCGTTGGAAAATAATTTTGAGGAGGCTAAACTTTATGATCTTGTCTGCCATAACCAATGACTTTAGGCCATTTTTTATTGTTTTGACCAATTGGCATATTTTTGTAGGGGCCAAAATTCCCAATTGAGATATAACACAATTTTTTTGCACATTTTTAATAATTTTGACCTTTTGGTAAATAATTCCACAGAAGCCAAAATTTATAATTTTTTAAGTTATAATCCATGAATTTTGATCATTTTAGTTACTTTGACATGTTGCCCATTAATTTACTGGAGGCCAAAGTTCACTATTTCGTGAGCTGCGACCCAAGATTATTCGCTATTCTATGTTGTTTCAAACTAGTAGCAGATATTTTCGTGTTCTCAAATAGTTTCAAATCATGGGCAAATAATTATTTTCTTCATATATTTTTTACATTTACTGCATGATATTATAAGTTGGATACCCCCATTACATGTGCTCTTGTCCAATTCTAATAATGCCGAATTCTTGTCTCCTTTCTTTATAAGAATATATCAAGATGTACGATGTTTCATAGAAGTGGGGCTAGGATTTAATTCCCACCGCCGAAAACACGTAGGATGGGACCATAAATAACTTTCGTAGCTTTGTAAAGTTTAGTCTTCACCAACAACAACATTTCTTAGCATTAAACCAAGTCTTAATATCATATTTTGATTCCCTAGAGCGCCTCTGTAATTAAATCTAACCAAGTTCGATTATTGTTCAAATTATGTCCAACTAATTATCCAAAACAGATGATTAATTTGGATTTGAGCTTACTGGGTTTAACCAAACCAAGGTTTTCTAAGCCCAATTGAAATATATTAGTATACATTACTAACTTCTGAAACTGTCTAATTATTTTCTTCATATATTTTTTACATTTACTGCATGAGGTTATAAGTTAGATACCCCATTTTGTTTAACCAATTCTAATAATGCTGTGCTCTTGTCCAATTCTAATAATGCTGAATTCTTGTCTCCATTCTATACAAAAAATATCAAGATGTACGATGTTTGGTTCTCAGCACTTATAAATACCCCCCTCAGCCTTAGATAAAGTTAGAAACATCGAGGAAGGGGTGAAGATAGCAGGTGAAGGTATGGTAGTTTCAGCATATGGGTTTCTCTATTGCTTTGCAAGTTTAACACCGGTTCTTTAATTATTGTCATATATATATATATATATATATATATATATATAATTAACATTTGTTCTCATTAACATTTATTCTCATTTAAATTACTTGTAAAGTTAGATGTGAAGATAAAAAATGAATGAGCCCAAGGAAAGACATAGCACGAGAAGTCCAGATCCAGCATGATGTTACAATTAACGTAAATGATGAAGACACCACTCCAGTATATATATATATATATATATATATCGTCTAATTACGATATGATTTTTGTTTAGGCATTATATCAGAAAACCCCCCCTTAGGTTTAGGGGTTATCAGCAAACCCCCTTAAATTTTGAGGTATGATATAAAAAAAGCCCATAATGGCGTTATCCCTCATTACTAGGGGTGCACTCGGTCCGGATGCGGTTCAGATATGATGCTTATCATATTCATATCCGTTTACCCATCTCGGATACGGATACAGATACAGATATACCTCGGTAAGAAAAATTCATAACCATATCCGCTAAAATCGGACATGATTACGGATATACATGCGGATATATGAGCGGATATGCATGTGGAAACAAAACGGATATGAGCAAACTAGATAGTATGGTGAAAAACATAGTTCATGTGATACAAAAGAGTTTGTTAATATGTTCATTATAATTGAAAAGTTAAGATTAGATATTTTGATCATCAAAATTAATCACAAATCCATAATCTAATAACGTAAACTATCGTAAGAGTATGACTAATATGTATTCGGATATTTCGGATACGGATATACAGATATTTCACTACAAAACCATATCCGTAACCATATTGTATCAGTTATAGATTTGAGTAACCATATCCGTATCCTAACGAATATAGTTGCAGATATTTCCTGGAATACGGATACGGTTTAGCACCCTACATATTTTTTGTGGGCGAGGTTTTCCTGCAAGAAATAAGATTAATGTGTGAAACTAAATTTTAAATTTTTTCATTACGCAGGGGTGAAATCCGTAACTGGGGAGTGTTTCTGTTTGCTGAGAAATTGGGATAATAAGGGATAACACAGTTAGGGGGGGTTTGTGATAAAACCTTAAAGTTAAAGGGGGTTTTCTGATAACCCCTAAACTTAAGGGTTTTTTTGATATTTTAAAAGTTAATGGGGGGTTTCTAATAATCATTTAAAGTTAGGGGGTTCTGATATTAAGCCTTTTTTAAGTGAAGGTTGAGAATAAGTGCAAATTTCATCTTAGTGTATGAACAAATTATAATCATTCAGGTATCATCAGATGTCTATCATTAAACCATTAAAGCGTAGTGAGAGAGCTCAAATCCGGCAATTATCTTGATTATTGTTAGAGATCTCTTCCACTCATCAAATCTTTGGAGTATCTAGATGGGCTAGGATAATGTATTTGGACCCAGTTCAATCAAAATGAATCCTATTTGAATCATGAGTCCAAGCGTACTTAACTATGTAGTATGTATCTTCTAACTCTATTTGCAATGTTTTCATAACCCCCTCCCCACCCCCCAACCCCCCCTTCCCCCAACGCGACGAAACTCACACAATCGTCTGGTCGTTTCCGTTTATCTAGTGCAGGGAGTGAGAAAATGGAGGCCAGCGAGATCAAAGCCATAGAGATCAGCCTTAGCTATGATCTGACGGCGGGAAACTACGTGAGCAGTATCGAGAAGATGCGTCAGGAGAACGCAGCGACTTGGTGTCGCAATCGTCCTGTACTCCCCACTGTAGTCGACCAAAAGGATCCTGAATGGGAGAAGAAGCTCACTTGGTACGACGTTGTACTTGCTTCCGATGGCGGGAAGAGTACGGTCAGGCTGAGGATCCGACGCGACCAGCTCTACTTACAGGGTTTTTGCCTGAACAACAACGGTAAATGGTTCGAGCTGGGAAAGGAGCACCTGATCGCTAAAGACTCAACACTTCTTCCTTACGGGCATAACTACAATGACCTGTTAAGCGCGGCTGGCTTCGAGACAACAGGAGGTCTCACTAAAGTCACCTTTGGGCGTGAGAAGCTCATATACGCGGCACAATGGCTTCAAAACCCAAAGGACGTCAAGAAAAGTGCCCAAGCGCTGCTCATTGTGATTGGCATGTTCTGTGAGTGTGCGAGGTTTATGCCGATTAGTAGCTATTTTAGGAGGACATGGCAGGAAAGCCGGAACGCCCCCGCTTGGGTCGATACCCTGGTCCATCGGTGGGGACAGCTCTCTGGATGTTGTTTGTTCTATGATGCTGATCCTACCTATAAATGGGTTCCTCAGACACTTGAGGTTGAGGGACCAGCACCGAATTATGATCCAGTAACGGTTGTGGCTAAAACCATGGTTGAACTGCTGGAATATCTTGGCATACTGCAGAGGGATCCGAGTACTATCGTTGCTCCTAAGGCACAGGATGTGGCTGAGTGATATCCTGTGGGTTTAAATAATAATGCTATATATGGAATAAATGTGAGCCTGCTAAGGTTTCCATGGGTTCGGAGTGATGCTGTGCTCCGGTGAAGTCTGAAGTCTTTTTCTGAGCTACTGTAATGGGCGACTAGTCTTTTGCATGAATAAATAAAGTTATGCTTGCGGGTCTTATAATTTGATCTGTTTGCTGTGTTTTTCCTTTCCTTAGTGACTTATATATTTAGAGTAAACAATGACCAGTCCGTTAGTATTTCCTCACTTTCTATTACCACTTTGCCAGCAAAAGGCTCCGTACACGGCTTTCCATCTAAAATACACATTTTATCGTCATTAAAATTTTATTTTTTTGTCTAATACTCATGCTTCGTAATCTGATCGCCAATCCTTCAAATTTATTGCTTCTCAACTTCTTTCTACAAGAAATTTTCTAGGAGCAACTAACAAGGGTGCTGTTAATTTCTACAGGAAGGATGCAAAACATTCTGTCGTATAAACACTGCAGTGATGTAAATGTTCTGTTGTACCAGTGATCAGTGTATTCATTCCCATACAAGATGTAAACATTAAACTGGCTTTGCGTATTGTAATATCTTGGTTCATATTATATATCTATCACTTGTAACGTGAAATTATCTGTGCAATCAGGGTTTTATGTTGAAAAAATATGTGATACCATGACTTATTTTTGTTGCTTTCCTTACCTTTCTCTGCATCTTTTGCATCTCCTCTCATCTGATTATTCTCCAGTTTCATCTTCGTTAAAGCAGAACCACAATGAAGTAAATAACTTTCTTTAAAGAAAATTAACGACAAATTAGTATGGTGTTGCAATAGCTCGAGCTCCTTGATCTCCATTTTTCCTTGTGGAAAGATGAAGAAGATGGCTCCTTGATCATTCTTGGTTCTTGAACTGATTTCTTGAAAGATTCTTTAATTTAGAAAACTGTACGAGAGTGATGGAGAGAGAGAAGAGAGAATTTTGTAGCTAGTTAAATCTGATGACAAAAATAAAGCAACAACTTTTTTGGTGATGAAAATATTATTTATTAATGTTATAAAAATGTTTCGAGGAACATAAGACGCATGCAGATACAGCACAGTTCAAATATACAACAGCAGTAAATGTAGTGTAGTCTACCATGCAAAAGAACATGTTCCGCGCCAAGGTTTCGTCACTCAATGGCTTAAAGTTGGCTCCTGCCATTTTAAAACAATGCAGGGCTAAACCGCTCATATGATAAATACGAAGTATATCTTGCCGGATTTGGATCCTCTCCACTACAAAAAAGTAGTGGAGAGACCACTACTTTTAACCTCAAGCGTTGATTATTTAGTAAGCGGTTATGATACAATCTAAACCTAACACTTACCATACCCCCGTGTATTGCACTCATTCCTAATTTGCACTAAAAGAAAAAAATCATAACTATCGACTAGATAATCAATGGCTGTGATTATGTAGTGGTCCCTCCACTATTTTTTTTTTTTTTTTTAGTGGGCCTTTTTTTTTTTTTTTTTGTAGTGGAGTGGATCCAAATCCTATCTTGCCTTCATGTGATAAATACAAAATATTTCTTGTCTGCCACATGGATGGATGGATATTAATCAGGGAGGATTCAAGTCCTTTGGGTCCCAAAAATGAGCACCAAGACCTAAATTTAGAACATACTTGTCAATATTCAGCTTAGCTCTCGCTTTCAAAAACGATGACGCTACGCAGCATGAGTACTTAAAATGCATGTAAGGATAAAGGGGTAGATTTTAGTTTTACCTGTCAAATCTCAATCTACAACACTATTTTTCAAATTTACGTCATGGCTGAGACGAGAATTATTCACTTTTACTACCCAATTCCACTTTTGAGGGATTGCCAATATTGGGAGTAGCAGCAGAAACACCATGCTCGATGCACTGAAAGTTGAAAGAATTCACATATTAATAATGCTTTGAAGATTTCATCAAATCTATCACTAACTCACCACGACTAAGCCAGATGACATAGTATCAAATCTATAAAATATGAACTATAAAGGATATTGGTATATTACCCTCAAATGTTAGAAATAATCAAACACGTTGTTCTTTAAGTGTATGTTGGGTTATGCTTGTGCATATGAGAGTATACTTTTTTTTTATCAATGAAATAAAGTTTTATTCATCAGTCAAATATAGAAAATTTGTACATCAAGAACCAGGCGGCCAGAACTTGACCTGGTAACCAAAAAAAAAAAAAAGACACTACAACTTCACAAGTTCTTCCTTCATATGTACAGGTATATCTTCATTTAGAATTTTGGAATAAATGGAGTACTTAATTGCTCGAAAGAGATCAGCAGGCTCCCTAGCTTTCCCTTGAAAAATTCTGCTATTCCTCTCTTGCCAAATAGAATAGACAGCAGCAGCAAGAGCCATTCTCTTCAGGTTCTTCTTAAAATTCTTACCTCTCAAGTTGTGAGAGTACCAATGGATGAGCAAGTACCAGTTACAAGTTCTCCAAGTGAATCTTAACCAGTCCATCATCATGTTCCAAACAGCAGCTGAGTATTGGCATTCGAAGAATAGATGCCTGCAATTTTTAGACTGGCTGGAACATAGAACACATAGATTTACATCTAATAATCTCAGTCTACACAATCTCTCCTGGGTAAGGAGCCTTGAATGATTGACTAACCAGAGGATGAATGAATGTTTAGGGTAGTTCAATCTCCCCCAAGTAGTTTCTGCCCATTCTGCTGAGATATTTGGTTGATACAGGGCATTGTAGATTTCTGTCATATTGATTTTTCCATTGACGCAACAGGCATCCAGTGAACTCATCAATACTTCAGCATTACCAAATTTAGCTATCAACATATTTCTAACTTTGAGGAGTTGTTTCCACATCCAAGAATCATTGTCCCTATGTTGAACTTGCCAAATATTTGAGTGTTGTAAGTAGTGACCGTGCACCCATTTGATCCATAACAGGTCTTTTTTCTGATGTATCATCCAAAGGAGTTTAACTGCTGCTGCATTGTTCCACTCCTTTGCCGAAAAAAGGCCTAAGCCACCTTGCATCCTCCCTAAACAAACTGTACTCCAGGAGATCAGATGGATTTTTTGACCCCAAAGGAAAGAGGAGCAAAGCTTATCAATTCTTTCAAGAACTTTTATCGGCAATATATAATTGCTAACCAAAAAAGATTGAATCCCAAAAATAACAGTTTTAATCAGCTGGATTCTCCCCGCATAGGATAGCTTCCTATTTTGCTGCCAGTTATGGAATTGATCAGTAATTTTGCTAATAAGGGAAGAGCACTCAAGATGAGATAACCTTTTTGTTGTTAATGGCAATCCCAAATATTTCATAGGCAAGGATCCCTCCATAAAGCCCAGAAGAGTGCAGAACTGAGTCTTCAAGCTATCATCAACACCACTCAGATAGATTGAGCATTTACAAAGATTGACATCTAAGCCTGAGACTTGACAGAACTCCTGTAAGCATGCTTGTAACTTTGTGATGGAGTTAAAATCAGCCTTGCCAAACAATAACATGTCATCGGCAAAAATTAGATGTGTTATCTTCAATCTAGAGCAATTTGGATGGAACTTAAACATTCTGTCATCTTTAAGTAGAGATAACCTCCTTGACAAATATTCCATGCCTAACACAAATAGATAAGGAGATAATGGATCCCCTGCCTTAGCCCCCTAGCTCCATGAAAGTAGCCATGTAACACTCCATTTAAAGATAGGGAAAATTTAGGAGTGGTGATGCATTCCCAAATCCAGCCAATCATGTTTGCAGGGGAACCCAAACCAACTAGCATAGATTTGATGAAATCCCAATTTATAGTATCAAAGGCCTTTCTAAGATCCACACTTATAATAGCTCTAGGTGAATTGTGCTTTCTTCCATAGTGCTTGATTAGTTCATGGGCTAGGAGAAAGTTGCTTGAGATAAGCCTCCCTTTGACGAAAGCACTTTGGGCATCATTTATCAAGAAACCCATGATTTTTTGGATTCTGTTTGCAATGACCTTGGTAATAATCTTGTATATTACATTACAACAAGAAATAGGTCTGTAGTCTGAAGCTGAAGTTGGATTGAGGAATATGAGAGTATACTTCTATGCATGTATATCCGCATGTAAATGCAAGTGTGAGCAGGGACATGAATAATAATCTATATAGATATACGTCCTCAATTTGTAAGTAGCAGAAGACAACTAGGAGAATGTAACTAATAACTAACATGGTACCAGAGCAAAGATATTAGATCATGCAATTGACTGACCACAAGTGAGCACAACTATAAGGACACGTTTTTTTTTAATAGTGAGGGTACTATTTTAAAATAGTTCAGACCCACCATTTTAATTCGTGCTTGTTTTTTTATTCGGATTGGGCTATTTGAAAAGACGGATTGATTAATACCCAAAAAGGAGACTAAACTAAACCCACCCACCAACCCCCCCTACAATCTGGGTATTAATCATTTAGGGGAATTAAGATTTTATGACTTAATTTTCTAGATTTTCCTATGATTTTATTAAATCAGTCATTTATTTATTTTTCCAGCTTCATTCTCTATGAAATCTTTCTGCCACTTTTTCTTTCACAAAATTTTCCTGCGCACTTCCGTGATGTTTCTTTGTCCACTGCCTCTATGAATTAGTTAGATGTGTACAAGCTTGCACCTGTTGGCCTACACTACACATCTCATATGCTGCTTATTTGCCCTACACACACAGACACACACACGCGCACACACACGTATATGTATGTATATATGTATGCAAGTTACATGTTAAAAGAAGAACTAACATAGATTCTGGCTTGGGTTATACAAAAAATAAATAAATAAATAAACATCTATTGTTAAGATTATATTTGGAGTTTCAATTTCTATGCAGATATGCAAGAAATATATTAGTCGTCTTGAGGATAAAAATGTCTATTTTAGACAAGCTCTCAACTTCGAATTGTTTGTCAAAACATACGGATTAATACCATATTATTGACTTCAGTGTGAAATGTCATTTGGTTATGCCATAGTTCAAACAATTATAGGAGCATTAAAAACAAACACTAGTTTAGACTATTTTAAGCTAGTCTGACTGTTAGTCCGCATGAAAACAAACATTGGATTAGACTAAAATAGTCCTAGGATAACCTAGTCCAAGGACTATAGTCCGGAGAACAAATACCCACTAGTCGCGGAATAAAAAACAAACGTAGCCTAATTCTCAAACTTCATAAAATAAAGTCAGCCCCCAGAGGATGCAACTTCAGATTTTAGTGCTACAGTATGGCCACAAGTGGGGAAAAATGCAAAAGAAAAATTAAAAAAATATATGGATACTAGTTGGAGCAAATCTTAGGTATACATCATACCTGAAGAAGATAACCGTGGAGCCAATCCAATGTTTGAGGAAATGTCGTTGCAGAAATGTTCACTATTGTCAACCCCTGAATAGCATTTCCATAGATATATTACACTAGAAATGTCATCATGCTTTAGTATATAGTTTTTAAGATAATATATTATCATAGTAACAAGAGAAAAGCTCAATCCTGTTGAAGATTATGGACACCTAGTAACATATTGTGCAATTCATCTAAAGATGTCTTTGTTGCCAAAAAGGTTAAGGGAAAGTACAGTAGGTTATATATTCGCTTATTCTGCTAAAAGAAATTTAGGGAAAAAGTAAATTAGATGAGAAAGAAACTAGAAAAAACTCTTCCCAACTCCTGCAAGACCGTGCATAAATGCCACTTCCCAATTCCGACTAGATATGACTTCAAATCTCTTGTGAAACAAGTAATAAAGTTTAATAATCAGATGAGATATTGATGCAGATTGCTCACTACATAAACATTGCTCATTACATAAACACTTTCACCAAAAAAATTAATTAAACATCATTTCCCACTATGTAAGTGTTTCACTTAGTACAAACAAGAGTTGAAAAGATACAAGCTCACCTGTGCCTCAAAGGAACAAAGGTAATCTTGAATGGTTTTAAGGTTACTTATCAGCTTATCTTGATCCTGTCAAAAACAAAAAGGGTGACTTAACAAAATTTTGAATTTCCGTAGATTTTAGAAGGAATGGGAAGAAAAATATTGGAATGAATTTCTCAAAGACAAATGCTAGAAGAAGATTTTCTCAGCATATAATCTACTTCAAGTCCCACTTGGGCACGATTTCGGGCAACGAGCCTCTGATGGTTCGGTCATTCGTTGGCACCCTTCGCGGGCCTGCCTTCGATTGGTACCGCCGTCTCAAACCCGGAAGCATCAACAGCTGGGAGGACCTGGAAAGCACGTTAACAGAAAGTCGGAGAGTCGGTGGATACCTTCATCAAGCGCTTCCGCAATCAGGCGATGAACTGCAGGGATCCCGTCACGGAGGAATTCCTCTTGCAGACTTGTCAGAACAACTTGTCCATTAATATCTTGGACGTGATGGGAATAGAGCCGCTCAATACCTGGAAAGAGTTGAAGGTACGCGGAGAGCAGGCCGAACGCTTCCTCAAAAGGAAGAAAGCCGAGAAGAGCCAACTGATGGTCAACCCTCCGGATTCGGATTTCGTACCTCATGATGAAGAGGACGCACCTGCAACGGTTGTTGACGATGATCAAACGTCACAACAGCAGTCCTGGGAACAGCAGGAGAATTCGGACGAGTACTCATTCGAAGATGAGGACGTTCCCGCCATCTTCGAGACCCTTCTCGAAAACAACAAAATCAAGCTCCCACCCATCATGAACCAGGAGGAAGCTGAAGATTCTGCCGATCCAAGGTACTGTGCATACCACAGAAGTGTTGCTCATCACACCAAGGATTGCCTTGCTCTCAAGAATTACATTCAGACCCTGGTTGAAGCCGGCGTTATAACGCTGGGGTAAGCCAATTGAGAACGGCGATACTCCAAAGAGTACAAGAGTATAAACTGTTCCTCGACACTCCGATAAGTATAAGAGTATAAACTGCTTCTTGACACTCCGATAAGTATAAGAGTATAAACTGCTTCTTGACACTCCGATAAGTATAAGAGTATAAACTGCTTCTTGACACTCCGATAAGTATAAGAGTATAAACTGCTTCTTGACACTCCGATAAGTATAAGAGTATAAACTGCTTCTTGATCCTCCGACCAGTATAAGAGGTTAAACTGCTCCTTGATACTCCAATAGATATATGAGTCTAAACTATTCCCTACCATTGACGGGAAGTTCCTGGAGGGTATTACACTAATATTCTTAAGGATAACCCGATCAGATAACAAAGTCAAGCCCAGCTCCAAGAGAGAAGCTGGGGGTGGATAATCCAATGCATCGGGAAGTTCCCGAAAGAATACCACATGGGTATTCTTAGGGATAACCCAATCATTGTGGAATTGGTGCTCGAACCCTGAAGGTCAGAATGTCTCTTCTTATTCTCTAACTCTTAAGAGTTATTTTTGTGAGATGAGACTCAATCTTCTGATAGGCTAATCTTTCCTCACCAAACCATCCGCTGATCAAATCAAACGGCAGTGGATCCACCAACATTTCCAACTGCCAGTCATTGGCATTTCTCAGACTTAACGTGCTAGGTCCTAAACGCCTAGCATTCAAAGTCTCCCTGTGAGTGATAATATGAGTTGGCATTTTCTTTACTACCCGTATTCCACTTTCTGTGTTTTCTGGTCAAACCTGTAAAAGTCAGGGCCAAAGCCAAAAATCCCCTCTCGATTCCTCCAATGAACGAGAGGTCCACCTTCAAATCAAGCGATCAAACCTTCTGACAGTTAGGATCGTCTCAAACTCCTGCTTGGTCAAACCTTCATACAGTTAGGACCACAGTCAAAATCCCCTCTCGATTCTCCCAACGAACGAGAGGTCCACTTTCAAAATCGAGTGATCAAACCTTCCGACAGTTAGGATCATCTCAAACTCCTGCTTGGTCAAACCTTCCTACAGTTAGGACCAAAATCACAATTCACTCTCGATAAACGAGAAATTCATCTTTGGTTCAGTAACCAAACCTTCCGACAGTTAGGGTTATCTGAATCTTTTCGATTCTCGGAGTGGAGATCCCACTCCTAGTTTCACCATTCTGGATTCTGGGGGTGGAGATCCCACCCCAAGTCTCCTTTCCGGCCGAAGATAGAATATAAAATTCTTCCTCTTCAGCACCGGGAGATAGAATATAAAATTCTTCCTCTCCCGTTTCTCAATCTGTCTTTGCTTTTAGAAAAGACACGATTGTCAAATCCGGGCACTCGATGCACGGGGAATTTTATCCCGAAGCCTGAGTAGGGATAAGTCAACGCCTAACACGCGTTGCCGGGTAGTCTATTCCCGTGAGAAAGACGAAGTCTATGTAATCAAAATCATAGCATTAAGTCTAAGGGAAGCAATTCTCTTAGCACAACGTCACATGTGAAACGGGTTTAATAATTCACATGCTAGCCCGATTCAAACGGTAATCGGTAAAGGCACATCAAACCCGTTGATGGCTGGGGGTTTGCCAAAAATCCCAAAGCCTACGTCTAACACGCGTTGCCGGTTAGTCTTTGACCGTAAAAAAGGACAAAAGACCACATATTCAACATTGTGGCAGGTTGTTATTAATAACACCATAATCCGTGCCTCACACGCACGGGGAATTTTATCCTGAATCCTAAGTAAGGATAAGTCAACACCTAACCCGTGTTGCCGGGTAGCCTATTCCCGTAACAATAGCAAAGCCTATGTATTCAACATCATAGCACAAAGTCTAAGAGAATTCACTCTCTTAGCACAGCGTTACAATCCACATACTAGCCCGACTCAAACGGTAGTCGGTAAAGGCTAATCAAATCCGTTGAAGGCTGGGGATTAGCCAAAAATCCTAAAGTCAACGCCTAACACGCGTCGCCGGGTAGTCTATTCCCGTGAGAAAGACGAAGTCTACGTATTCAATATCGTAGCACTAAGAGCGTTAACTCTCTTAGCACAACGTCACATGCGGAACGGACTTAAACAATCCGCATGCTAGCCCGACTCAAACGGTAGTCGGTAAAGGCTAATCAAATCCGTTGATGGCTGAGGATTTGCCAAAAATTCTATAACTGCGAGTCATTGACGCATCAACTCCCCTAGTTGGTCTCGTGACTCGAGCACCCAACAAATTCAGGATAAAAATCCACACATGCAGATGAATCAGCTTTTACAGATTGGTCCTGCAAACCCTCCACAAAACTTCAGCCGAATTTTCACAAAAAACCCCCACAAAATTTCAGCCGAATTTTCACAAAACCCCCCAAAGATTTTGGCCAAAAACCTCTCTCTTGAAAATTCAAGTGTGAAAAGGGTTAATTCAAATGGGGGGGACCATAAACCTCTCTCTTGAAAATTCAAGTGTGAAAAGGGTTATTTCAAATGGGGGGGACCATAAACCTCTCTCTTGAAATTCAAATGAAAGAGGGACTAAAAGACGAAACGGAGGGGACCACTAAGGGGGAGACACCACTAGGTGTCTCGGCAAAACCGAGACACCTCAAGGGTGTCTCGGCTTTGCCGAGACACCTCATGGGTGTCTCGGCAATGCCGAGACACCCCTTTGGTGTCTCGGCCTTGCCGAGGCACCCAAGGGTGTTTTGCCCGAGTTTTGACCCCCGCGCGACAGTTTGATACCACGAATCATTTCTTTTACCCCCCAATGTTTCCACAAAAGTTGATTTTCCCGCACCGACAGTTGAAAATGGGGGTGAACTTCACACATCAACTTCCAGCGGTTCAAAACCCTAAGGTGGACGCCGGTCAACGCGTAACCTTAGGTCAACGCCGGACAGCGCGTTGCGACAAAAGTCAACACGTGACGACGAAAGTCAACACGGGACGACAAAAGTCAACCCAAGCGGTTCTAAACCCTAAGGCGGACGCCGGTCAACGCGTAACCTTAGGTCAACGCCGGACAGCGCGTTGCGACAAAAGTCAACACGTGACGACGAAAGTCAACACGTGACGACAAAAGCCAACCTACGCGGTTCAAAACCCTAAGGTGGACGCCGGTCAACGCGTAACCTTAGGTCAACGCCGGACAGCGCGTTGCGACAAAAGTCAACACGTGACGACGAAAGTCAACACGTGACGACGAAAGTCAACCCACGCGGTTCAAAACCCTAAGGTGAGCGCCGGTCAACGCGTAACCTTAGGTCAACGCCGGACAGCGCGTTGCGACAAAAAGTCAACACGTGACGACGAAAGTCAACACGTGACGACAAAAGCCAACCTACGCGGTTCAAAACCCTAAGGTGGACGCCGGTCAACGCGTAACCTTAGGTCAACGCCGGACAGCGCGTTGCGACAAAAAGTCAACACGTGACGACGAAAGTCAACACGTGACGACAAAAGCCAACCTACGCGGTTCAAAACCCTAAGGTGGACGCCGGTCAACGCGTAACCTTAGGTCAACGCCGGACAGCGCGTTGCGACAAAAAGTCAACACGTGACGACGAAAGTCAACACGTGACGACAAAAGCCAACCTACGCGGTTCAAAACCCTAAGGTGGACGCCGGTCAACGCGTAACCTTAGGTCAACGCCGGACAGCGCGTTGCGACAAAAGTCAACACGTGACGACGAAAGTCAACACGTGACGACAAAAGCCAACCTACGCGGTTCAAAACCCTAAGGTGGACGCCGGTCAACGCGTAACCTTAGGTCAACGCCGGACAGCGCGTTGCGACAAAAGTCAACACGTGACGACGAAAGTCAACACGTGACGACAAAAGCCAACCTACGCGGTTCAAAACCCTAAGGTGGACGCCGGTCAACGCGTAACCTTAGGTCAACGCCGGACAGCGCGTTGCGACAAAAGTCAACACGTGACGACGAAAGTCAACACGTGACGACAAAAGCCAACCTACGCGGTTCAAAACCCTAAGGTGGACGCCGGTCAACGCGTAACCTTAGGTCAACGCCGGACAGCGCGTTGCGACAAAAGTCAACACGTGACGACGAAAGTCAACACGTGACGACAAAAGCCAACCTACGCGGTTCAAAACCCTAAGGTGGACGCCGGTCAACGCGTAACCTTAGGTCAACGCCGGACAGCGCGTTGCGACAAAAGTCAACACGTGACGACGAAAGTCAACACGTGACGACAAAAGCCAACCTACGCGGTTCAAAACCCTAAGGTGGACGCCGGTCAACGCGTAACCTTAGGTCAACGCCGGACAGCGCGTACATGTTTTTTTGGGTTTTCATGTTTATAAATATGAAATTACATATTTCATATTTATTATTGTGTTTTGGTTTAACTACATAGATATGAAACAACAAACAAATGTATTCACATTTTTATTTGTTTCATACTCTATTGTGTTTAAGAATATATTGCATAAAATATACAATTTTGTGAAAATATTATTTTCTCAGTTTTTGGACTTAACAATAATCATATACATATTTTATTAAGTCTACAAAATCATTTTGTAAAGTTCCAAAACATGGTTTGGCCAAAATGTTAAAATTCATATGTTTACATTTTCATGTTTTGGACATATTTACAAAATGATGATATTTTACAAATGGGAAATGCAATTTGAAATTTTTTTGTAACATGTTCATTCACATGTTTATATACATTTCCTAAAGTTTCAATATTTTTGGACATCATTTGTTATTTTTAACAAATTTTCAAAAGTCAAAAATTTGCTTTAAAACCTGGCATTTTCATGTATCCGTTTGCGGTCGACCGCCACGGTCGACCGCATTGAGTCCAGAGACTTTTTAGAGGCTCGCGGTCGACCGTGACGGTCGAATGGATGCAGTTCAGAGAGTTTTGCGGTCGATCGCTACGATCGACCGGCTGATGTCCATAGCCAAAGAAATGCAAAAGAAAAATTAAAATAATATGGATACTGGTTGGAGGAAATCTTAGGTATACATGATTTTTAGCTATTTATAGGGGATTAAGGGGTTTAACCGCCCCATTAATTCGCTCCTAAATGGGGAAATGATCCCCTAAAATCGTGGAAACGGTTTTGAAAACCATTCAGCTCGTGTTTGAACGAGTCAAACACAAAATCCGTGTTCTGGCATGAATTCTGCATTCGAACGCAGTGGTTGGAAGCTGCGTTTGTAGCTTTTGGAGGCTACGTTTATAGCATTTGGAAGCTGCATTTGCGGCCGAACGTGAGCTATGTTTGCAGCTAGATCTGAGCCGCGCTTGCTACCGAACGTGAGCTGCGTTTGCAGCTGAATATGAGCTGTGTGAGCTGCGTTTGCAGCTGAATGTGAGCTGTGTGATCTGCGTTTGCAGCTGAATGTGAGCTGCATTGGCAATTGATTACACAGTGGTTGCATTGCTTTGACTCTGAGACTCGGAGGCGAGCCCCAGGCGAGCTTCAGACGAGCTTCAGGCAAAGTCCAATGTTTAGAACAGGTCATAACTTTCAAACCGTAAGTCGGAATTGGACGAATTATATATAAAAATTGACTATCTTAACGTGACGGAGCCGACCAAGCTAACCCTAAGGGTTTGGTTTGCTCCCGTCTGTTTCACCAAATTCCTTACGATTTGAGAGATATCTGCATTTTGATTTGAAGAGACCGTCAATTTGTAGTCTCTTTGCTAGAGCGTTGCAAAGATCGTCATCTTGTAACAGTCGTCTTGGTTCCTTGAAAATATGATAGTTATCAGATTGTAACTCCCGATGTTGATTGTGAAGGCTGTTGAATTAGAGCTTTCATTGGTTGTTGAAGGTCGTCACATTGTAGCCTTCATCGATCTACGTGAAAATTTTCTAATTGTAGCCTTTTGGAAGCCATCAAATTATAACTTCCATCATCAGTGTTTGATGAGGATCAGCTATCTGCTATAATTTTTAGACAGTCTACAACTAAAATTCACAATTTTGTGAGCTATATCCCACGATTTTAGGCCATTTTCAGTCATTTTGGTTAGCTAACAAATAATTTTGCAGTGGTCAAATTTTATTATTTTATGAGCTATAACCAATAATTTTTGGCCATTTTCAGTCATTTTGACCTTGTGGCAAATAATTTCATGAAGACCAAAATTAATGATCTCGTGAGCTATAATTCCGCAAAGGCTAAAGTTCATGACTTTATGAGCTTTAATCAACCATTTTTAGTCATTTTGACTAGTTGGCAAATAAACTCACGGATGCCAAATGTTATGATTTCATGAGCGATAACCCATGAGTTTTGGCCATTTTTAGTCATTTTAATCTGTTGGCAATTGATTTCTTGGAGGCTAAATTTCACAATTTCTTGAACTATAACGCATGATTTTTGGTCATTTTTAGTCATTCGAGCCGTGAGCAAATAATTTTTTGAGGTAAAAATTCACAATTTCATGAGGTATAACCCACATTTTAAGCTATTTTCGCTCGTTTTGCCTCGTGGGCAAATAATTTCATGGAGGCCAAAAGTCTTGATTTCGTGAGCAATAATACATGATTTTTTGTCATTTTTAGTCAGCTCGATCTTTTGTCAAATAATTTCATAGAGGCCAAAATTAACAATTTGGTGAACTATACCCCACAATTTTTGGCTATTTTTATTCGTTTCAATACGTTGTTAAATAATCTTGCAGAGGCTAAAATTCACAGTTTCATAGGCTATAATTCATGCCCTTTTACCATTTTAGTCATTTTGACTTGTTGGCAAATAATTTCGTAGAGGCCAAAATTAACAATTTTGTAAGCTATAACCTATGATTATTAGCAAAATTTAGTGATTTCAAAACGTAGGCAAAAAATTTTGTGGAGGCTAAAATTAAAGATTTCAAGAGCAATAACCCACAATGTTTTAGACATTATTTTCCATTTCGACACTTTGGCAAATAATTTTGCGAAGGCTAAAATTCAAGATTTAGTGAGCTATAACCCACATTTTTAGCGATTTCTAATCATTTCAACATATTGTCACATAATATCGTAGTGGCAAAAATTCACAATTTTGTGAACTATTACTAATGATTTTCTGTCATTTTTAGTTGTTTCGACTTATTAGAAAATAATTTTGTAGAGGCTAAAATTCATAATTTTGTGAGTGTAGGCGTCAAAAATTGCCTATAGGTTCCCGCACGCAGTTCGAGATGGAGAGAAGACGATGAACGTCATTATCCGAATCAAGGAGGGTTATCTGACGTCGACAAGCGCATGAAGCGAATCGGCGAACCGTTGATGACGTAGCAACAAGCCACCGGAATGGCGAACCAACTGGCTCGTGGGCTCACCGGCCACCTCCATGTGGCCCGCGCACTTATTAGCCAGCTCCAAGTGGCCCGCGTGCTCACCGACCACCGAAACGGCAAATCACGTGTCTCGTATGCTCACCGGCCACCTCCAATTAGCCCGCACTCTCATCAGCCAGATCCAAGTGGCCCGCGTGTTCACTGGCCACCGAAACGGCAAATCAAGTATCTCATGCGCTCACCGGCCACCTCCATGTGGCGCGCACACTCACCAACCACCTCCATGTGGCCCGCACACTCAATAGCCACCTCCATGCTGTCGAAATGCAAGGAACGAATCAGTGAAGCGTGCAAATCAACGAAACAATGAAATTCGCGTAACGACGGAACAAATCAAAACCCAGAAGACTGAAATAGCCACTGGCGGCGCCGAGTCCACATCGAAATGAAATCGGTTGCGACCAGTGGCTAGGCCCATAGGGCAAGCCACCAATTGGTGGCTTGGCCAAAGCCGAGCCACCATTTGGTGGTTCGTACCAGGCCGAGCCACCAGACAGTGACTTACGAAGATTCGATCCAAAAACATGTTTTTTCAGTTTTTGACGGGTTTTCATAGGATTTCTTTTGTTCTAGAGGTTCCCAACTACCTAAATATCATCTCCAAACGTGGTTACACGGTTGTCAACTGAGGATAAGGCCAAATCCATCGTTCTTATCCGAAAACCCCTAACCGAAGCCTATAAATACAGGCCTAGGGGCTCATTTCACGGGGCGGACATCAAGAGGAAGAAGTGTTGTCAAATTAGAGAGTGGAGCATGAATTTCAAAGGGTTAGCAGACCTTAGCGAAGTTCTTCAATAAAAAAAGAGAGAGTTCGAGAGATCTGAGACCTGTCCCCCTATTCCTCCGGATTTAAGCTTGGTCTTAATCTCGAGAAGAGCCGTAATCTCACTTGGTCGAGGTTACCGCTGCTGCGATTACTTCCCTCATGAAGTAAGAGCTTTGATTATCAATCTGTCAACCGGATATGATCCGCGATGGTCCACGGACTAACGTATCCCCGGCACAGGTGAAGTTCTCACACAAACAACAGGAGATAAACTGCTGTTGTGCTGTTTGACAAGAGTTGTATTTTTTTATTTTCATTGTATAAGGAGATCTTATAAAAAGATTGACTTTTTCTTTTTTATTTGAGTTTATTGTAACAACTAAAGTTGTAATAGATTCAAAGCAATGAAAACATCAACTTTTGACCCAAACACGCTGGCGACAACAGTGGGAGCCAACAGCTTTGCTGCCGAAGCTGTCGTGTCGTAACCACGGATCCGGATCCCGGTTGACGAAGAGGTCGAGTATGAGTTCGACCAACTAAAGTTCGAGGAGTATTTGTCATCCTCCTCCACAGATCCTCCGCCCCTCGCAAGCGCAGGAAGATACAGGCCCCCGTTGCTGCTGTCCTCTCATCTTGCGATGCCCCCAGCCTCCAATGAGGCCGGATCTGTAGATTTGTACTCTTCCTCAATCAAGGAGAAGGCTGCTAGAGGCATGCCCACTTTATCGAAGAGAGCTCACCAAAGGCAGCGTCAACGCCTTGCGCGCTAACTCGCCAAGACTTTAGAGCCGGTTGACGGGATCTGCTATGAGACGGATCTAAAACTCAGAATGCGTCAAGTGCCCCAACAACAAACAGGTGGACCCTCCTCCAAACCAGCAGTGGATGAGTGGATCCAAATCAAAAGGATTCGTTTAACCCTCGAGGAGCGCATTCAGAAGCGTTGCGCCCTGCTTGCGCATGCACAGATTCTCGTGCAGGAAGCACAAAAGTTGAAGCAAGAAGAGGTGGTCAAGAAGCCACCAAAACTACGCCAAGTATGGAAACCAAAGTTCGAAACGGCATCGAAAAAAAGTCGAACAGCGCCTGGAACTCGCGAACCACCCCTGGATGGCTCGGCCAAAACCGAGACACCAAATGGTGGCTCGGCCAGAACCGAGCCTCCAAAGAGCCACCAAATGGTGGTTCGCGCCTGACCCGAACCGGTTCGGTTCGCCTTGCATTCGGTTCACCTCTCGTGGCCCCTTTTGAGTCTCCGATAGTCCCAGTTCTTGTACTGATGAATCACACAACTCCGGTGGAGCCCCACAGTAGCATGGACTTGTCCCGTTTCAAGATGAGGAGGGTGGATCGCATAGGTCCTTTGCACGAGGATCGAGGCAAAGTTCTGATCAAAGAAAGCTCGGGCCCTGTGAATGAACCCCGAGCAACTCAACGAGCTGGGAGTTGCACACGCCCTTGCAACAAGTCAGAACCTTTCCATAATGGGAAAACTCCTGTAACTGACCGCCTCGGACTACAAGTCATTGTCCAAGAGCCTGTTGAGGTCCCGCGCTCACAAAAGCATGGCTCCAAACGCATGACTCTTGTGTTAGACCCTAGAGGGGGGTGATTAGGGTCTTATGCTAATCTAATCCGATTTTATGCCAATTTAAAACTATTAACAAGTTATCTAGCTAGTATGAAATACAACAAAATATATGAGCTAGGATAAGCAATATGAACAAAGGGAAATATCCTAGCTATAAGATGTACTATGAGATATATGTAAGGATATACAAATCACATAAGGGTAAACAAACTAAACAAGGTAGTGGACAAACTAAATAATGAGACAATGGCGATATGAGCAATGAACACAAATATAAATGAACGCCAAAGCACACTCAAACACAATCAAATGATCACGGAGTTCGGACCTTCCGTCCTATGTCTCTGTTCCCCACTCCCGGGGAGAAATCCACTATCACAACCGGGTTTTCTACGCTCACCCGAATAACGTTTACACCTCACAATATATCGGTTTTCTAGCTAACCGAAAACTTTACAATCACACACTCTTGTAATCCCACTTTACACCCTCACAAGTGTTGGTCTCTAGTCCGTGTCTCCCTCAAGTGTTAGGAATTACGACCTACCTCTAGGCATTACCACCTACTGCACTCCTCTTGGGACGACCCCGTCTCTCACCACACACTCCTCTCGGTGTATAAGTGTATTACAAAGTGATCTCACAAATTAAGCACGAATACAACTTCGGTTGTTTTTTACAATAAACGAGAACTCAATTAAGCTCACTCTCAATTGATACAACTCCTACAACCCAAATATACAATGTATGCAAATACAATAAGCTCATGTGGGTGTGTGTAACAATGAGAATAAATAAAATCTAACTCAAGAAGAACTAGCAATAAAATTGATATGAAATACAATAGTAAAAATGCTAGAAAATTGAGTTAAGGAAACTTCTCTATAAACACAAAGAGAGGATGATGAGATATTGAAGATGAACTCCTCAACAAATGATGTAAGCTCCTCTTTGTAAAAGCAAACCCCAAACTTAAACCCTTATTAAACCTTGTTTAAAAACTTATCTTAAGTAGTTATGAAAGATGAGAGCAAGGGGGTATTTATAGCCACCCAAAACTTTAGCAAAAACTCAATAAAAATGACCAAAAAGTCCAAAGAATCAGAAATCTGATTCTGTACAAATTATAGTCGTTACAGTGTGTGAGTCGACTCGTACTATTCATGAGTCGACTCATAAGTAGCCGTTACAGGCTAAAAACTAACTTATGGGTCGACCCATAAAATTCATGAGTCGATTCATCATGCATGGGTCGACTCATGAAGTCATAGGTCGACTCAGCAGAAACAAAAACACACTTTCCAGCACAGTTTGTGAGTCGACTTATGACAGACATGAGTCGAATCAACTTGTCTGGGTCGATTCATAATGTTATGAGTCGACTCATCAGAAACAAAATGTAAACTACTGTAGGCTGTCTAAAAATCACTACAGATAGTTTACCCCCATCAGACACCAATGATGAAAGTTACAATCTGACGACTTCCAGAAGGCTACAATTTGAAGACTTTCACGTAGAAGGTTACAATCTGACGACCTTTACAACAACTAATGAAAGCTCTAATTCAACAGCCTTCACAATCAACATCGGGAGTTACAATCTAACGACTCTTACATTTTCAAGGAGCCAAGACGAAGATTACAAGATGACGATCTTTGCAACGCTCTAGCGAAAGAGACTACAAATCGGCGGTCTCTTCAAATTAAAACGCAGATATCTCTCAAACCGTAAGGAATTTGGCAAAACTGACGGAGCAAACCAAACCCGAGGTCGTGCCCGCGTTCTAAACTCAAAACGCAGAGGTCGTGACCGCATTTGAGATTCAAAATGCAAAGGTCGTGGCTGCGTTGCAGATTCAAAACGCAGAGGTCGTGGCTGCGTTCCAAACTCAAAACGCAGAGGTCGTGGCTGTGTTCCAAGATCGAAACGCAGAGGCCGTGGCTACGTTCCAGAGTCAAAATGCAGAGTTCGTGGACTTAAAGCGCAGAGTCCATGCAGAACCCAACTCTGCGTCTCAAGTCCAAAACGCAGAGTTCATCTCTGTGTTCCAACTCTGCGTCTCAGGTCTAAAACGCAGAGTTCATCTCTGTGTCCCAACTCTGGGTTTCAGAGTTACAACGCATCGCGGCCTGTGCGTTCAGCCACCCAACATAGGCCCAACTCTGCGTTTTTAGTCTAAAACGCAGAGTTCGGGCCCAGAACGCCATTTTCGGCGTTTGACTCGTTCAAACACGAACCGAACAGTTCCAAGAACCGTTTTTCCCCCATGATTTGAGGGATTTCCGCCCCACTTAGGAGCAAATTAAGGGGGTAGTTACCACCCTTAATCCCCTATAAATTCCAGAAACTCAATTGAGTTAGGGGATCGAATTTTTGCATCAAAAACAGATCGCAAAAGGAGAGATCGGCAACCTCTTGAGCAGATCATCTTCGGATCTTGGAGATTTCTCGGATCTGGAGATCAAAAAAAGGGGGGTCTTCGCTCAATCTCTGGAGCATTCCTTGGAGCTTTCATCCTTGGCTTATTAACTGATTTTCGGTTAAAATCAACTCTGTTACAGAGTTTAAACTCGTTCTGAGTTTCTAAACTTGATCTGAGTTATCAACTCGTCCAGAGTTTCAAACTTGCTTTGCGAGTTCTCCACAGCGTCAAATCGTGAGGAGGAGATATCGTTCCAGTGAATCAAGACGTGCGGATCGTCAACGGAGAGCAAACTCGACGCGAGCATTCGAGGGAGGCACTCCATCGCCACCGTGAAGAACCCAGAATTAAACAAAGGGGAGAATCCAATTCATTCTCCTCTCTTTTATAATCAGGAAATCCAAATTGTAATTGATTTTGAGAGAATACAAGTCAATTTTCTTTCATTGTCTTTTTACTACAAATTTTCTAACAAACAACTACATAACAGTTTATGAGTCGACTCAACATTGTTCATGAGTCGACTCAAGACATGCACACAGCCTGTTTTAAACAGTACATGTCAACTTAAAACAGGGTTTAAAAATATCAAAAAAATTCAGAAAAATATAAAACTTTAGGAAATGATTGTAGACATGATAATAAACATGTTACAAAAATTGGTTTTCAAAAAGGACCTTCCAAATGAAAAATATCATCATTTTGTAAATATGTCCAAAACATGCAAACTTGATATACTTGAATTTTGATGCTTTGACATAAACCAAGTTTTGAAACTTAGTAAACTGATTTTATAGACTTAATAAAAGATTTAAACTATTGTTATAAAGTCTATAAACAATGAATATAATATTTTCACAAATACAATAGAATATGAAACATATGAGTATGTATATGAATATATATTTGTTTCATATCTATGAAATTAAACCAAAACAACTTATCCACATAGAAAACAAACATGTATACATAATTTTTGGAATTTATTTGTAAAAACTTTGTTTTACAAATAGAAACCAATAAGATGTGTATGTATATATAACTATATATATATATACATAGAAACCAATAAGATATGTGTGTATATGATTGAGCTTAGAGTACTAACACACATAATATAAAACCTAAACTAAATATACCCAAGCTTGATTGATCTTTGATGTAGCTCAACTTGGTACACTTGTGGATGAAGCTAGAACTTGGATCTTCAATTTGAATTGCATAGGCTTCACTCCACAATTCCGCCAACCTCCATTTGATATGATCGTTATGGCGCAATTCCATCCATCCTCCAACATATTGTTTGCCTAGAATAAATACGAAAAAACAAACACTAGACAAATAACATTAGTTATAAATTGTTTGTTAAACATCATTAAAACAAGAAGGCCAACATCTTGAAGACGCTAACAAAACGTTATATCCATAGAAGGAAACATATTCGTCTGACAATGATAACGTTATACCTGGGTAGTTGTGCCAACACATGATAGGTTGCTCTGGCGATTATGCCAATGAGTTGTACTATCGGGCTGGGGGTACAAATAAATCTTGAAAGAGAAGTACCCGGGAAGCGGACTATCATTGTTCGTGTACCAAAATTATCAGGGTAGTATTATCAGCATGTAGCTGCCCCAAGACCGCTCCACAGAGGGTCTCGGCATTGAAGCGTCAAAACCCAAATCAAGGCGTTTTCACAAAAAAAGATCGGTTGTTCGAGATGACGAACTCCCAGAAGTTACCATCAACATGGTCAATAAGGGAAAGTCTCCGATTGTTTCAAGTGGTTCTAGCCCTGACTTTTTTCCAGGAAGAGGAGTTAATTCAGGAATAGCCCAACTAATGTCTCGACTTCAGCTAGAAGCTGTCGGACCTAAATAATCCGAAGTCATGATTAACATGGCTGATAAGGGAAAGTCGACTCGACCTTCTAGTTCTAACCCCCTCATATCGTATCGTCTAACCCGGTTGCGATCGGTGATACGGGTGTATCTTCTCTTCAGGAGCTTAGTGATCCTCATGAGAGCTTGAGGATAGGAGATTCTCATATCTTGGGAATAGGAGCATGGATGGAGCCAAAGAAGACGGCGAAAGAAGTCAACAGGAGCGAAACGCAAAAGAACAGGGTAAACTTGCAGATCTCTGGCCGGTCGACCGCAGCACACATGTCGGTCGACCGGAAAACCTGCACGGTGCAGGGTTTGAGAAAACTCTCTGGCCGGTCGACCGGACCAAGCCTGGCGGTCGACCGGATCGCGATTTCTGGGTTTCCTGTTTCGTTTTGGATTCTGTTTTGACAGGGATTCCTGATTCTTTTGGGCTTGTTTATTTACAAGATTGCCATCCACGTTTGCACATCTATAAATAGGATTGTTTTAGGGTTCTAAACAATCAGATCTCAGAGATAAGTGATCAAGAGAGATTCTAATCAAGAGAGATTAGGGTTTAGAAAGGATTGAGAGGTTGTTCTCGATTCTAGTGAGATTGTGAGGGAGAGATTGTAATCTTTTGTTCTTCATAATCTAGAGAAGGTATTTTCCTTCGCCTTATACTGAGTTGTTCTTGTGTTTTGGTCATCCTCTTCTCAACCCACCTTTTGGTAATTCCGCGACCAAAGGGTGCTCGCACGGCGACTCGTATCAAGTTGGTATCAGAGCATCAGATCCGGTGAAGGGGCATCCTGTGTATGGTCCTTACTCCGTCCTCATACAAGAAGCTTGGCGAGATCCTTATTTCATTGGAAGAAGTCCAGGATTTAAGGAAGGAGAAGATGGCTGAAGGAGATAATTCAGCGAGGATTGATGCATTAGAGAAGCAGATCGAGACGATAGGGTCGACGCTCACAAAACTCGTCGGTCTCATCCAAGGAGGGAACGAAAAGGGGGAATCTTCTTCTAGGTCTAAGAAGAAACCTATAGAGTCCGGTGGAGAGAGCGAGCTTTCAGGCTCCGACGAGGAGGACGAGACCGTCAAGGCTGCACCGCATCAAGGGGGTAAGAATTCTTACCAGAATCTGAAGATTGATTTCAGAGTGGAGATTCCTATTTATGATGGGAGTGTTGACGTCGAGAGGCTTGATGACTGGATCGAGCGGATGGAGACGTATTTTACTCTTTATGGCTATTCGTCAAAAGAGAAGATTGTGTTCGCGACTTTGAAGCTTTCAGGACATGCGTTGACGTGATGGAAATCCTATTGCAAGCAGGAGAAGAAGATGGTGTCGTGGAACAAGTTCAAGGAGCTACTTAGGAAACAGTTCTATCCGGTGGGATTCCTTGAGGAGCGTTGGTACAAGTGGTATGGCTTGCGCCAAAGGGTCAATCAAACCGTTCAAGAATACACTACGGAGTTCCAACAGCAGGCAATGGTTCTTAACATTGCGACAGAGGAATATTTCGTGTTTATGAAGTATATGGTGGGATTGAGCGATTACATCCGAAAGGAGATGAGGTTATTCACGGTCGGGACTATTACAGAGGCGAGCGTGAAGGCCATTGCCATTGAGGGTAGGTAAAAGAAGGGCAACGAGGCTAAGGGAGACTCCAAACAGACGGGAGGCGAGTCTAGTGGTTCTCAATCTAAGGAGGAGAAGAAAAAGGGTGATCCAGGGAAAGCAGAGCTGATTTGTAGTCACTGCGAGAAGACAGGGCACGAAGTTGATCGGTGCTGGGAGAAGTATCCTCATCTTAAGCCAAGAGGGTTGAAAAAGAAGGAGGAGAAAAAGGCATACATGATAGCTCAAGGTCCGAAAGAAGTCTCGGGGATGACAGAGCCTAATAGCAGTCTCAATCTTATGACGGGGAAACAGGCCACGAAAGAGGACGACGACCCGAGAGAGCAGCTCTTTGTTCTTAAGTTGCAAGTGAAGACCAGTTTGGTTGATGCCATAGTTGATTCGAGCAGCGAGAAGAATTTGATATCCGAAGCCTTGGTTCAGAAGCTGGGTCTGAAGACGGTAAAGCATCTGAAGAGCGAGAAGAATTTGATATCCGAAGCCTTGGTTCAGAAGCTGGGTCTGAAGACGGTAAAGCATCTGAAGCCCTATCCATTGGGGTGGATTCAGAAGGAGGAAAAGCTAAGTGTAGTTGATCAATGCACTGTAAGATTTGCGCTCCATGAGTCGTATATTGACAAGGTCACATGCGACGTAGTTTCATTGGATGTTTGTCAGATTATACTGGGCAATCCGTACTTATTGGATAGATATGCGATCTACGAGAGGCGGGCTCAGAAGTATACATTCACCAAGGGTGGTGAAAAGTTTATATTTCGTTTGGCATCTCTTCCGAGGGAGACAAGCTTGGGAACGGTGACGCGAGCGAAGAGGTTAGTGAATGCAAGCAAGAAGTTTGTCTCGCTGTGCATTAGACTTCTCGAAAAGCCATCGATGAAGGATTGCAACTTGGAGCAAAAGATGACCACGACGAGACGCGGGGTGAATGAGTTGTTTCCGATCGGACGTCGAGACCGGTTTCCTAGCAATGCCAGGTGGTGCAGAAAAGAAGGAGGGGCTCGCGAGTTCCCTCAGTTTCAGTTCTAACTTGAACGGGACTTCAAGTTCCTAAAGGGGGACCCATGATACGGGTGTATCTTCTCTTCAGGAGCTTAGCGATCCTCATGGGAGCTTGAGGATAGGAGATTCTCATGGTATCTTGAGAATAGGAGCGTGGATGGAGCTAAAGGAAACGGCGAAAGAAGTCGGAAGAAGCAAAACGCAAAAAAAGAACAGGGAAGACTAACAGTTCTCTGTCCGGTCGACCGCAGCACGCATGCCGGTCGACCGGAAAACCTGCACGCTGCAGGGTTTGAGAAAATTCTCTGGCCGGTCGACCGGACCAAGCCCGGCGGTCGACCGGATCGCGATTTCTGGGTTTCCTGTTTCGTTTTGGATTCTGTTTTGGCAGGGATTCCTGATTCTTTTGGGCTTGTTTATTTACAAGATTGCCATCCACGTTTGCACATCTATAAATAGGATTGTTTTAGGGTTCTAAACAAACAGATCTCAGAGAGAAGTGATCAAGAGAGATTCTAATCAAGAGAGATTAAGGTTTAGAGAGGATTGAGAGGTTGTTCTCGATTCTAGTGAGATTGTGAGGGAGAGATTGTAATCTTTTGTTCTTCATAATCTAGAGAAGGTATTTTCCTTCGCCTTATACTGAGTTGTTCTTGTGTTTTGGTCATCCTCTTCTCAACCCACCTTTTGGTAATTCCGCGACCAAAGGGTGCTCGCACGGCGACTCGTATCAATCGGGAACCATTAGACAAAGTGATTATCAGAGAATGAATAGAGGCCTATCCTCGGATGACGAGGTATCAGATGCTAACTCTGCAGTCGCTTCTGATAATACAGTATCCAGCCCAGGACAATCCCGCGAGGCATTCATGATCAACACTGAGAAAATGGACAAAATTCTCGAGGATGCTCTAGCCAAGCAGAAAGAGGCATTCAAGATTGAAATGGAAATGGCTATGCAACGGATGAAGGAAAAGCATGACCAACAGATTCGGGCTCTGCCCAATCAATTTGGTGAATCTAGCCGTCGCAACATTGCTAACCAAGCAGATAGCGATTCAGATGTGGATGAACACCTCAAATCCGATGACCCTCCCGTTGACCAAAACACTGAGGGTGGCCCCACTGAAGACAACAATACTGGGCGTGGTCCTACCGAAGATAACAATGCCGAGGGTGGCCGCATTGTTCCTTTCAGAAATCGTCCAAAGTATGATACAGATGAGGATGAGAAGATGAAAGACCTCGAGAGCAAAATCAACGCTCTGATGTCTGCTCGAGAGGTGAAAAGGACCGGCATTCCATGTCCCTATCCAAGAGAGTGGGAATCGATCCCGTATCCAGCGAAGTTCAACCTGATCAACTTCACGCCATTCGACGGGAAGGGCTCGCCCACTCAACATTTGATCTACTTCAAGTCCCACTTGAGCATGATCTCCAGCAATGAAGTCTTGATGGTTTGGTCATTCGTTAGCACCCTTCGCGGGCCTGACTTCGATTGGTACTGCCGTCTCAAGCCTGGAAGCGTCAATAGCTGGGATGACATGGAAAGCTTATTCCTCGGTAATTTCTTTGATGATTACACCGGTGTATCAATCAGGACGCTCTTTGAGGAGAAACAGAAAGACAAAGAAACGGTCAACGACTTAGTCAAGCACTTTCGGAATAAGGCGATGAGTTGCTAAGATCCGGTCACAGAGGACTTCATCCTCCAAACCTATCATAACAACCTGTCCATTGATATCTTGGAAGTTATAGGAGTTGCACCATCCATGAATTGGAAAGAGTTGAATGTGCGCGGAGAGTAGGCCGAACGCTTCCTCAGAAGGAAGAAAGCTGAGAGAAGCCAACTAACGGTTAACTTTACGAATTCGAGCTTCGCCTCCCGTGATAAGGGGAAGACACCTGCAGCAGCTGTTGATGTTAATCAGACATCATAACAGCAACCCCGAACACTGCAAAAGACTTCGGATCCGAGACTCCAAAAAGAGTACTCCTTTAAGGATGAAGATGTTCCGGCCATTTTTGAGTCCCTCCTTGAAAACAACAAGATCAAGCTGCCATCTATCACAGATCAGGAGGAAGCTGATAATACTTCGGATCCAAAGTATTGTACGTACCACAGGAGGATCCTTCATCCCCACCAAAGCTTACTTTGCTCTTAAAAATAGCATCCAAATTTTGGTTAAAGCTGGCGTCGTAACGCTGAATTAAGCCGAATGGCTACTCCAATAGGGCACGCGAGTATAAACTGTTTCCCCTGACTCCGAAGAGTATACGAGTATAAACTACTTTTCAATTCTCCAACAGGTGCATAAAGTTTAAACTGCTACCTACATACTCCAATGGGTATATGAGTCTAAACTATTTCCTATCTTTGACAGGAAGTTCCTGGAGAATTTTATACATAATATTCTTAAGGATAAACCGATCATGCAACTGACTACAAAGTTAAACCCAGTTTCACAAAGAAAGCTGGGGGTAGATAATTCATGTAACGGGAATCTCCCGGAAGAATGCTATATGGTGTATTCTTAGGGATAACCCGATCACTAAAATAAAGTGATGAATAAGAAACTACCACTTGGACTCTGAATGTTCTCAAGGGTGAAACGTATCTCATTGTTGGGATCAATTTCACCAACCTCCAAGCACTCTTTTGTTGAGACGAGATTTGATCACTTCGTTAGATCAATCATCCCTCACAAAAAACTCCCACTGGTGTTTGATGATTCAAAATCCTCTACCACAGAATCCCTCACTAATCAAATTAATTAACGATGGGTCCACTAAAATTCTTTATGGTTTAATCCATTCAAACTCCCACTACGTCTGTGTACTCAACACTTCCGTTGTTAGAGTCAGGACATAATACTTAGAATTTTAATCTGCCAATCCTTGACGATTGTCAAACCTCTTCGTGTTAAGTTCTTATCACATGACACCAAGAACCCCCACTGAGTGATCGGTACAAGTCAACACTCCTTCGTGTTAAGTTCTTATCACATGACACCAAGAACCCCCACTGAGTGATCGGTACAAGTCAACACTCCTGCTGTGATTTGTACTCCCACTCCCACTGTCCACCTGGTCAAACCTTCCTACAGTTAGGACCACAATCAAAATCCCCTCTCAATTCCTTCCATGAACGAGAGGTCTACTTTCAAATCGAGTGGTCAAACCTTCCTACAGTTAGGATCACAATCAAAATTCCCTCTCCATTCCTTCCATGAACGAGAGATACACTTTCAAATCGAGTGATCAAACCTTCCTACAGTTAGGGTCGCCTCGAACTCCTACTTAGTCAAACCTTCCTACAGTTAGGGCCAAAGCCAAAATCCCCTCTCGATTCCTTCCATGAACGAGAGTTCCACTTTCAAATCGAGTGATCAAACCTTCCTACAGTTAGGATCGTCTCAAGGCTCCCACTTAGTCAAACCTTCCTACAGTTAGGGCCAAAATTAGAGTTCCCTTCTCGATAAACGAGAAATCCACCTTCAGATTGGGTAGTCAAACCTTCCGATAGTTAGGATTATCCGAATCGTTTCGATTCTCGAAGTGGAGATGCCACTCTTAGTTTCACCTTCCCGGATTCTTAAAGTGAAGATCCTACTTTAAGTTTCCTTTGCAATTGAAGAAAGAATATAAAATTCTTCTTCTCCAGCATCGGGTTCATCATTGCCCCAAGAGAAGACACCATCTTTTAACACCATAATCCGTGCTTCACATGCACGGGGAATTTTATCCCGAATCCTAAGAAGGGATAAATCAATGCCTAACACGCATTGCCGGTTTAGTCTTTCATCGATTGAAGAAGACACCAGAATCTAAGTCTGGGGAGTTTTATCCCGAAGCCTAAGTAGGGATAAGTCAGCGCCTAACACGCATTGCCAGGTAGTCTATTCCCGTGAGAAAGATGAAGTCTACGTATTCAATATCATAGCACTAAGAGATTTAACTCTTTTAGCACAACATTACATACGAAACGGACTTAAACAATCCGCATGCTAGCCTGACTCAAACGGTAGTCGGTAAAGGCTCATCAAACCCGTTGATGACTGAGGGTTTGTCAAAAATCTTATAAATGCGATAATCACTGACGCACCAGCTTCATTAGTTGGTCTCGTGACTTGAGCATCCGATAATCTCAGGATAAGATCCATACCTGTAGATGAATCAGCTTTAATAGTTGGTCCTGCAGCCTCGACACTTGGGACCGCCACGCTCTAATGCCTTAAGAGTTTAAACTATATAAACTCCAGCAAATGTACGAGTATAAACTGTGTTAACACTGGTCAACGCGTTATAAAAAGGGTTAACATCAGTCAATGCATCGATAATTTTGCCAAAATAAGGTGCAGGATAAAATTTCTAGGTTAAAGGATGATTTCAGGGAGTTCAATCACATTCAGATACTAACTCCCGACAAAGACGATCAGTTCAACGTCAACTCAATGAAAATAGCTAAGTTCAAATACTTACACACTAATTTCAATTCAATACTTTAACAACGGTCATATGATAAACGCAGCGTTGGAAAAACTTTATCTATTCGACAAAATACTGAATAGACTAAAGGTTAAAGAAGTCAAAAATTGAAGCAATTCATAAGTCCTTCTACGCGATCTCCTCAACAAAATACTGAAGAGGTTAAAGACATGGCCTATCATATCCAAAGTATTCCAGCCTCCTCTATAAAAGAATGAGCCTGAAACATTTTGGAGGGGGTATCTGTAGGCATCAAAAATTGCCTATAGGTTCCCGTACGTAGTTCGAGATGGAGAGAAGATGATAAACATCATTATCTGAATCAAGGAGGGTTATCTAACGTCGACAAGCGCATGAAGCGAATCGGCGAACCGTTGATGACGTAGCAACAAGCCACTGGAATGGCGAACCAACTGGCCCGTGTGCTCACCGGCCACCTCCATGTAGCCAAAAGCCACTGGAATGGCGAACCAACTGGCCCGTGTGCTCACCGGCCACCTCCATGTAGCCCGTGCACTCATCAGCCAGCTCCAAGTGGTCTGCATGCTCACTGGCCACCGAAATAGCAAATCAAGTGTCTCGTGCGCTCACCGATCAGCTCCAAGTGGCCCGTGAACTTATCAGCCAGCTCTAAGTGGCCCGTGTGCTCATCGACCACCGAAACAGCAAACCAAGTGTCTAGTGCGCTCACTGGCCACCTCCATGTAGCCCGCGCACTCATAAGCCACCTCCATGTTGCCGAAATGTATGGAACGAATCGGTGAAGCGTACAAACCAACGAAACGATGAAATACGCATAACGACGGAATAAATCAAAACCCGAAAGACTAAAATAGCCACTAGCGGCCGAGTCACATCTGAAATGACTCAGCCCGAAACAGTGGGCTCGGCCATAGCTCCGAAAGCCACCATAGATGGTGGCTCGCCTAGTACAAGCCACCAATTGGTGGCTTGGCCAAGGCCAAGCCACCAAACGGTGGCTCGGCCAAAGCCGATCCACCATTTGGTGGCTCGACCTGGGCCGAGCCACCAGACAGTGACTCGCGCAAATTCGATCCAAAAACACGTTTTTTCAGTTTTCGACGGGTTTTCACGAGATTTCTTCTATTTCAGAGGTTCCCAACTGCCTAGATATCATCTCCAAACGTGGTTACATGGTTATCAACTGAGGATAAGGCCAAATCCATCGTTCTTATCCGAAAACCCCAACCGAAGCCTATAAATACATGCCTAGGGGCTCATTTCACGGGACGGACATCAAGAGGGCGAAGTGCTGTTAAATTGGAGAGTGGAGCACGAATTTCAGAGGGTTGGCAGATCTTAGCGAAGTTCCTCAATAAAAAAAGAGAGAGTTCGAGAGATCTGAGACCCGTCCCCCTGTTTCTCTAGATTTAAGCTTGGTCTTAATCTCGAGAAGAGCCGTAATGCTTGGTTGAGGTTACCGCTGCTATGATTACTTCATTCATGAAGTAAGAGCTTTGATTATCAATCTGTCAACCAGATCTGATCCGCTATGGTCCACGGACTAACGCGTCCCCGGCACAGGCGAAGTTCTCACGCAAACAACAGGAGATAAATTGTTGTTGTGTTGTTTGACAAGAGTTGTATTTTTTTATTGTATAAGGAGATCTTAAAAAAAGATTGATTTTTCTTTTTTATTTGAGTTTATTGTAACGACTAAAGTTGTAATAGATTCAAAGCAATGAAAACATCAACTTTTGACCCAAACAATAAGCTATATAATCCATGAGTTAAGGCCATCTTTAGTTGTTTCGACAAGTTAGCACATAATCTCACGAAATCTAATTTTTAAGATTTTATGAGTTATAACCCACGATTTTTAGTCATTTTGACCTATTGGCAAATTTCCTAAAGGCCAAAATTTACGATTTCATGTCCTATAACTCATGATTTTCAACCCTTTTTAGTCATTCGAATCGCAGGAAAATAATTTTCCACATGCTAAAATTCATGATTTTGTGAGTTATAATTCACAATTTTTGACTATTTTAAATCATTGTTAAATAATTGGTAAATAACTTCATGGAGGCCAAAATACGATTTCATGAGCCATGACTTATAATTTTTTTACCATTTTAGTCATTTTGACCCAATGACAAATAATTTCGTCGAGCGCAAAATTTACCATTTTCAGCTATAACCCACGATTTTGGCTATTTTTAACCATTGCAAACCATTTGCAAATAACTTCTCGGAAGCCAAAATTGAAGATTTCATGAGCTATAAGCCAGAATTTTTGGCTATTATTAGTCCTTTCGACCAATTTGCAAATAATTTTATGGAGGCTAAAATTCAAGAGTTATTATGCTATAACCCATAATTTTTGATCATTTTTAATTATCTCGACCTATTGACAAATACTTCTACTTTGGGCAAAATTTATAATTTCTAATGCTATAACTGACAATTTTTTACTATTATTAGTCATTTTGACTAGTTGGCAATTAATTTAATGCGGCCAGATTCACAATTTAGTGAGCTATAATCAAAAAATATTACATTATTATTAGTCATTTTGACCCGTTGGTAAATAATTCCACGTAGGCCAAAATTTATGATTTCGTTTGCTATAATCCATGCTTTTTGGCAATTTTAGTTGTTTTGACCCATTGTTAAATAATTTCATGGTGACTAAAATTAACGATTTCCAAAGCTATAACCTATGTATTTGGTCATTTTTAGTATTATTGACTCATTGTCAAATAATTTCATGGTGGCAAAAATTTACAATTTCGAGAGATATAACCTACAAATTCTGGTTATTTTTAGTCATTTCAGCACATTGGTAAATAATTCCATGGGGGCTAAAATTCATGGTTTCGTAGGCTATAACCTATGATTTTTTGTCATTTTGATCATTTTGACCCGTTAGTAAATAATTTCACGGAGGCCACAATTCATAATTTTGTCGGCTATAACCCACTATTTTTGGTCTTTTTAGTCATTTCAAATTATTGGTAAATAATTTTGCGGAGGCCAAATTTAAAGATTTGATGAGCTATAACGGACCATTTTTGGCTATTACTAATCATTTCGGTCTGTCAGCAAATAATTTTGTGAAAACTAAAATTCACGATTTTATTAGCTATATAACCTACGATGTTTTGTCATTATTAGTTGTTTCAATCTGTTGGTAAATTGTTTTGTAGTGTCCAAAATTCATCTTTGTGTGCTACAAGCCACGAATTTTGGCTAGTCATTTTGACAAATTGCCGAATATTTTCTTGGAAGCCAAAATTCATGATGTTGTGAGCCATAACCCGCAATTGTTGGTCATTTTTAGTCATTTCAAACTGTTAGCAAATAATTTCATAGGGCGAAAAGTTTCAATTTTTTGAGCTATAACCATGATTTTTGGTCATTTTTAGTTATTTTGACCTTATAGCAAATAATTTCATTGAGGATAAAATTCACGATTTCATTAGTTACAACTCATGACTTTTTAGCCATTTTTACTATCTTCGACCCGTTGGCAAATAATTTTGTGGAGGTGAAAATTCATGATTTTGTGAGCTATAATCCTTTACTTTTTCTCTTTTTTAGTTATTTTAACTAGTTGGCAAAAATTTTTATGAAGGCTAAAATCGACAATTTCATGAGTTGTAGCCCATGATTTTCTTACTATTTTGATTTGATTTGACACGTTGGTAATAATTTCGTGGAGGTCAAAATTTAAGGTATCATGAGCTGTAACTTTCAATTTGTTTTTTCATTTTAGTTGTTTTGTCTCGTTGAAAATAATTTTGCAGATGCTAAAAGTTACAATTTTGTGAGCTATAACCTATAATTTTTTGCCTATTTTTAGTGGTTTCGAACTATTGGCAAATATTTTCATACTGGCCAAAATGGAAGATTTAATGAGCTATAACCAATAATTTTCAATCATTTTTAGTTGTTTTAACCAATTGGAAAATATTAACGTGCAGGCCTAAATTAAATATTTGATAAGCTCTTATCCATGATTGTTTTAACCAATTGGAAAATATTAACGTGCAGGCCTAAATTAAATATTTGATAAGCTCTTATCCATGATTTTTGGCAACTCTTAGCCATTTTGACTCGTGAGGCCTAAATTAAATATTTGATAAGCTCTTATCCATGATTTTTGGCAACTCTTAGCCATTTTGACTCGTTGTCAAATATTTTCGTAGTGGCCAAAATTTGCGATTTTGTGAACTACAACCAATGATATTTGACCATTTTAATTTATTTTAACCTATTATCAAATATTTTTTACGGTTGTCAAAATTCACGAATTTATGAGTTATAACCCATGATTTTTGGTAATTTTTAGTCATTTTGTTGTCAAAATTCACGAATTTATGAGTTATAACCCATGATTTTTGGTAATTTTTAGTCATTTTAACCACTCTACAAATAATTTTGCAATTTATGAGTTATAACCCATGATTTTTGGTAATTTTTAGTCATTTTAACCACTCTACAAATAATTTTGCAGTGGTCAAAATATTCGATTGCATGAGGTATATCCCATAACTCTTGATCATATTTAGTCATTTTCACCCATTGGCAAATAATTCCAAAAAGGTCGTTTCTTGAGCCCATTTTTAGTCGTTTCGACCCATTAGCAAATAATTCTGTGGAGGTCAAAATTAATTTTGTGAACTATAACCCTCAATTTATAACCATTTTAGTTGTTTTGATCCATTGTCATATAATTTTGTGGTAGCAAAAATTCACGATTTTGTGAGCTATTATCCATGATTTTAGCCATTTTTAGTGATTTTGACTTGCTAGAAAATAATTTTGCATAGGTTCAAATTCACGATTAAATGAGCTCTAACCTATGAGTTTAGGCCATTTTTAGTCATTTCGACAAGTTAGCAAATAATTTCACAAAGGTCAATCTTCATACAAGCTATAAGCCACAATTTTTGGCTATTTTTACTCATTTTGACATGTTGGCAAATAATTTCCTAAAGACCAAATTCATGATTTCATGATTTATAACCCATAACTTTCGGCCATTTTTAGTCCTTCGAACTGTATGGAAATAATTTATTGGAAACTAAAATTCATAATTTCGTGAGCTGTAAACCATGGTTTTCGACTATTTTTAACCATTTTAACACATTGGTAAATAACTCCAAGGAGGCTAAAATTTATGATTTCATGAGTTATAAATTTTGATGTTTTACCATTTTAGTTATTTTGACCCACTAGCAAATAATTTCGCCGAGACCAAACTTCACAATTTTTTGGCTATTTTTTGTCATTTTAAACAATTGGCAAATAACTTCATTGAGGCATAATTAAAGATTTCATGAGCTATAAGCCACGATTTTTATGGAGGCTAAAATTCACGAGCTAGTGTGCTATATAACCCATAGTTTTTTTGTCATTTTTAGTTGTTTCGACCCATTGGCAAATACTTTTGCTTTGGCCAAAATTCATAATTTCCTGTGCTATAAACAATGATTTTTTGCCATTATTAGTCATTTTGACCCGTTGGTAAATAATTTAGTGGAAGAAAAATTAACAATATTGTGATCTATAATCCACAATTATTGGCCACTATCAGTTGTTTCAACGAATTGCCAAATAGTTCCACGAAGGCTTTGGTTGTTCTTAGTTTTTTTTTACCTGTTGTCTGTAAAGCCCCGTAAATTTGAATATTTTATGATAAATAATGATAAATATGTTATATAGTGAAAAATAATATATTTTGATGTTTAAGTATGACAAAAATTGATTTGAGATCAATTCAATGTATATTTATGAAAATATGAGTGCAAATGCACAAAACATGCATAAAGGCCAAAAGAGTGAAATCTGGGAATAATGACCAGTTGAGAGTTTCTATATTTTACACACCGATGCAGTCCGAATCTGTAATAGTATAAAAGACCAAAGTTATAGGTCTCTTCAACATCTTTCCAAAAAATCTTAGATCACCTCATTCCGAGGTAGGATGAGGAAGTTACAGCCAAATCTTCAACATCTTTCCAAAAAATCTTAGATCACCTCATTCCGAGGTAGGATGAGGAAGTTACAGCCAAAATACCGAAGGTTATTTTCCTAGTCAAACTAGGTTTCCTGGTTCGGGTCAAACAGGTTTGTTTCGGATTTGCCTCTATAAATACCTGTATTTTTTTATGAAAATTCCTTTATTTTATCATATCTATGAACCCTAGCAGCTATCCTCTTCCCTAAAAAATCCTAGATCTTTTTCTTATGAGTTTGGAGAGCTTTGTGAAGCAAAACACTGACACGAGGGCGAGATCATCGACATGTGGCGAGGGAGAACTGGTTGTTTATGCTCACAAATTTCTTGCTGTTTGTTTCAAAGGCTTGCACATGATTTTAAGGCAAGATCACTTACATCCAAACACATCCCCATAGTTAAATAACTAGCTTAGATCTTAATCTAATGTGAAAAAGATTAGATTTTTATTGTTAGATCTTAAACAAATGTTAGATCTATATGTTTTTCTTGCTGTTTATAATAGAAATATGATCATTATCATTAGGGTTCTCCAAAATTTCATTTTTATCTTGTTAATCATGTGCTAATCATGTTTAAATCCTAATTTGATTTTTAATTGAGTTTACATGTGGATTAAAGATGAGAAAACCGTAGGTTTGTGATACTTAAGTGTTAAAGACATGATTTAATGAATGTATATCTTTTCTAAGTTGTTTGGTAATCATGCTTATGTTTAATATGTTAAAAGTCTATGCTTTAGATAGAAGAATTTGGTTAATTAGGTTAAAAAAACCCTAATTAGATTAGCACAAGAGTTTGTTTTATAATTGATGTAAGTTTAAGGGTTAAGCATGTTTCTTGTTGCAAATAATCATGTTAAATAAGTGATATGATTCCTAGAGATGATGATTTGATGTTTACAACATTTTATATATGTTTCAGTATGAGTTAAACAAGTTTAAATCACAAATCACGACACGAACTCATCACTGTGCAGAAACCTGCACATTCTAAAATTTTCAGCCACGGTCGACCGCGCCTTAGAGGAGGTTGACCGCGTGCAGGACAGAGGCATGGTTAGCCCCTGGAACCCATCGCGGTCGACCGACGTGTATGTACGGTCGACCGCCACACAGTTTTTGGCCTGTGCATGTTTTGTTTGGCTTTGTTTTGGTTTTCGAGAGAGTTTCTCGATCTTGTACTGATATATTATGATGCTTAAGGGTTGTTTAACACCTGAGATGATGGTGAACACCAGTTATGGATACACACACCGAGATATGTGCACATACACATAGTTTATATTGTGTTAACACGCACTGTTGAGATTGCTGATACATGTTGAGTTGATGAAAGTGTAATAACATATAATAAAGTATTGTTCATTAGTTATGGATACTCGGCGTGGATGTTTTCCCGCAATGAGACCGTGGCTGTACCACACTTGGAGTATTAGATGTTTCTCATAATGAGACCGCGACTGTACCAATACTCAAAGATGATCGGGGTTTTCCGGATTTGGCTGATATGTCTATACTCTGTTGTACGATCATCTAGATGCATTATCCGAAAATAGGGAGATAAAACCTATTTGCCGCAGGATAATTGAGTACGAATATTACAAAAGTATCGTCATTTTATGTATCCGGAATAGGGAGACAAAACCTATTGCCGCAGAGCGATGAAGTAAGAATATTACAAGAGTATCACTATTGCATAAGGAGATGCACACATATATGTATTATCAGTTGTAGTTACTCCCATGTTAGATTACCCATGAGTAGGGTACATTCTTTGGTTTGTGTCCTACATGATATGACCTATGGTGATATTTGGGTTGGATAATATTCTCTTATTATTGTGCCAACTACTTGAGAAGTAGTTCGAGTTTGTGACATTGGTTCTATATGGATAAGGCTTGGAGTATTTCTTTTGAGTGTTGTTTTCATTCATAGAGTTAGAATTAGTATTTAGGGATCTACAATTTTTAGAATTAGTATTTAGGGATCTACAATTTGAGACATATGGTATATATATGAGGGTTTCCTTATTTGGATTATTTCGCTCGACGTACTACGTCTCGTCTTGTAGGTGTCTATATATTAAGTCCATTAGATGCGGGGAAAATGATATAGGTAGACTATGCTTAATAGATAGAGCCTCCACTTCATCTAGCAGCCCTTCCCCTGGGGGCGGATGGAGGTGATCTTGCTGTAGCACTCTGACGCTCTTGTTGTTATTCTTTTTGTTCAAATTGTCTCTTTCAGGAGGATCAGAGTTTCGAAGAGTCGCAGGATGACGGAGTTCTAGCATAGTCGCCGTCGCACAGTTTTAGCAGTTGAAGCTCTACTGTATAGTTATGTTCATTGTTCAGACTTTAGAGTTGTATTCATTTTGTAGAGGTTGAGTGCCTTAGTGAGATTTCATTTGACTCATTGTGGAGATGTATTTCAGACTCAGAGATATTTTCATTCTATTTCAGTGGGCTCATTTATTGATATACTTCTTCTTTGCTTATATGATTTTGTACTACTTCTATTATTTGCCTGTTTTGTACCTTCACCTATTTGTTGATTCCACTAGAGAGATAGTAATTATGATCGTAAAATATGTCGTAGCATGGTTTTTGGTGCTTGACAGGTTTGACAACCCGGGTTTCACCTTGGACTGCAGCCTTGTGTGAACCCTGGGGCTTCACAGTTGGTATCAGGGCTCTAGTTCCAGCATCCTTAGGATCATTCCTGTATCAAATTGTGGAGCTAAGATAGAGTTTCCTAGGATTCATGTATAGAGTCCGCTAAGAATTCCTAGAATAAGTGAGGACGATATGTGCGTATAGCTTAAAATTTAAAAAAAAAATTATGTTAATTATTTTATGTTGATTTAAAGTATTTGCGTGAATACTATATGTTATGAATACGTATTGTGGTACGCTATATACATATGTATATATGTTTGCGATCTCACTTACTGTGATCATAAGCTCTCCTCTCGATATTATAAATGTTGGGACGAGGATACGGTCGAGATAAAACTCGTACCCGGAGAGCTGGGCAAGCAGAGCCCGAGCCACAGCAGGCTCCACAGTATTTGATCGACTTTATGGCACCGTTTGCAGAAGCAGAGACTAGCAACACTCGAGGAGCGAGTAACGAGCCACATTACATTTTCTAGAGTTCCACCACCCGTTGTACTAGTTGTGCCTATTGAAGAGGTAATACTAATGATTACATTATCACCATAACCATTTCTTGATAGAGATACAAAGCAGGAGGCTTGGCTCTGTAAGAATAAGAAAGATGTAGGACACTGAGAACATATAGTGCAGGGCACACTAGATTCATGTGCAACTTATAAATCAAAAGGAATACGTGAAAATTTTTTAACGTCGACTCAGTACCAAACCAGAGGTTAAATATATTCACCGTAGAGGACATCATCGGGGAATAGCAGCAAAGGATAGCTACGATTTCAGATTTTCGCCAGGACAACGAATATAACTTATTTGGGAAAATTTTGTTTACTTCTTCGACAAGAAGTTAGAGCTAGTTCGATTAAAACAGTGAGATATGCCTATAGTTAATTATGAAATCAAGACCAGCATGATGGCAATGACAAGGGCAAGAGGCCTATTATGGGATCTAGAGGACCCTAGCAGCAGGGTAAGGATTTTTACCATCAGCAACAAAGACATTATAAGAAGATAGCACAACATAATTTGATAGCACCGCAGCAGCACATGATTCGGGACGCATGATACAATTATAACAAGATCGGACATAGAGCGAAGAATTATTGCAGTACACTAGCAGGAGACCAACATGACAGAGATCAGGGTCAATAATCTTAGGGCAGCTGTTACGGCCAGCATCGGAGGATAGATGTACTACCTGTTATTCCGAGGATTTAGGGGCCTATAGGCCATAATTGCACTATTTAGAGTATTCATTAGTGTCAGACGGACCCATGTGTTACACCGCCAGCAGCGCAGCAGGCGCCGGCCACCAGCAGAGTTTATGTAGTCGCGCCACGTGAGCATAGTGTGAGTGGAGTTCTCGTAGTAAATTCTTATCCAGCTCGAATCTTGTTTTATTTAGGAGCCTTGCATTCTTTTATATCCCATGCCTTCATGTATAGGCTTCAGTTAGTTACACATCCCTTAGATGTTCTGTTATCAGTTTCTACTCCTCATGTATAGGCTTCAGTTAGTTACACATCCCTTAGATGTTCTGTTATCAGTTTCTACTCCTCTAGGGGAGGTGTCCCTATTAGAGAGTATATGTAGGAGGTGTGTCATCAGTATAGATAAGTTTGAGTTCATCTTTGACCTGGTCATTTTGTGGATGTCGAATTTCGACGTCATTCTTGGTATAAAATGATTGTCATCCTACAATATCAGTATCAACTGTTTTGCTAAAACAGTACACTTGTGAGCATTCGTTGGGATTGTATAGATAGTAGCAACGTCATAGGGTAACCAGAATGCGGAGTCATTTCTGGCATACGTCGAGGAGGTGATGATACGGGATCGGGGTATAGTTTTGAGCGAGACCGGAGTCGTATCAAAATATCAGGATGTCGTTCAGGACATACCTACGTTTTCTCCAGTGAAAGATGTTGTTTCCCTGCATCGAGTTGCAGTAGCCACCGTACCGATATTCGAGCACCTTATCATATCATATGGTACCCGCTGAGATGATGGAGCTACAGACTCAGTTAGATGAGTTGTTATCTCAGAGTTTCATTATCTGGAGTCATTTCTTTTTTCATGGAAGCACTGGTCCTCTTCATGGAGAAGAAGGATAGTAGCATGTAATTATATATAGATTATCGTGAGTTGAACAAGGTCACTTCCCGGATCATGGATCCACTATCGAGGATTTATGACTTGTTCGACTAGCTGCGGGGAGCACAGCATTTCTCGAAGATTGATTTTCATTCTAGTTATTTCCAGTTGCGAGTGCGGTAAATGGATATTTCTAAAACCGCATTTTCTGACTCGATATGGGTCTTTTGAGTTCTTCTCATGCCATTTGGGCTGACCAATGCACCCGCGGTATTCATGGATTTAATAAACAGGGTTTTCCGTCCATGTTAGGACTAGTTCGTAGTTGTTTTATCGACGACATCCTTATCTTTTCGAGATCGGAGGCAGAACACGAGCAGCATCCTCTATTAGCATTGCGGGCATAGCGGACAGTCGAGATTAGAGGCATCAGTGATACACTGAGTTCAGCAATATGAGTTTTTGCTATAAGAGATCAGATTTTTAGGCCACATCATCAGCAGGTGGGGCATAACAGTGGATCCAACCATTGTTGAGGCTGTACTTGATTGGGAGCCACTAAGAACCATTACAGGGATTCGTAGTTTTGGTAGGGTATGAGAGAAAGTTCATTCGGGACTTTTCGAAGATTGTGATACAACTTACACACCTTATGAAGAAGGGTGTATAGTTTGCTTTGGGCACGGGGTGCCAGGAAGTCTTTAAGACTAATAAGGTTAGATAGACTACAGTAACAATTTTAACTTTGCTGAGCAGTGATGCAACATTTGTCGTTTACGTGGACACGTCATTAGCAAGACTAAGAGGTATTTTGATGCAGACCCGAAGGGTATAGCTTATATTCCGCGACAGTTGAGGCGCATCATACCAGATATACAGTATATCCAGGTACAATGAAACTATACAAAGATGTGAAGAGGCACTTCTGGAGGAGTTTCCAGAATTTGTCAGGTAGCCAGTGTGATATTCTAGTGTTTTCCACCCGCAGATGGATGGACAAACGGAGAGAGTAAACCAAGTGTCAGAAAACATGTAGCAAACATGTATTATAGATTTGCAGGATAGCTGGGAGGATCATATCCCATTGATTGAGTGTGATTATAATATCATTTATTATAGACTATTGGCATGGCACCGTATGAGGCATAGTACGGGAGGCATTATAGATTGCTTATTCATTGGACAGAATTACAAGAAAGTTTATTGCTTACATTGGAGCTTGTGAGACAAACTACAAGGAAGGTAGCAGAGATTCAGGAAAAGTATTCTTGCAGCGCATACTCATCGGAA
>NC_033796.1:109476026-109515631 GCF_001876935.1 Asparagus officinalis
ATGATGACCGTTGGAATTCTAGAATGGGGACTATGTCTTATTGAAAATATCGCCGACGAGTTCAGCGACTCGGTAGACGGGGAAGGTTTACCCCGAGATATATTGGTCCATTCATGAGAGTTGAACATTTTGGATCCATTTCGTATGGGCTAGTGTTGGCCTTCTTGTTTTGATGATGATTTAACAAACAATTTATATCTAATATTGGTTGTCTAGTATTTGTATTTTGTATCTATTCTAGGCAAATAATATGTTAGAGGATGGATGGAATCAAGCTTTCACGATCATATCCAATGGAGGTTGGTGGAATTGTGGAGCGAAGCAATGCAATTTAAGTTAAAGATCCAAGTTCAAGCTTCATCCGCAAGTTTACTAAGAAGAGCTTATTGAAGATCAAGATCATAGCTTGAGTAATTTAGTTTAGGTTTTATATTATATGTGTTAAGTACTCTAAGCTCAATCATATATACACACACATTATATATATATATATATATATATATATAGTTATATATATATTGTTTGTTGGAAATTTGCAGTAAAAAGACAATGAAAGAAAATTTGACTTGTATCATACATTAGTTTTCAGGTTTAAATGTGAAACAATTAAATATAATTGGAAAATATACCTTTGTTTCATATTTATATGCTTATATATGATTTCATCAATATCAAGTTTATTTAGTTCAATGAAATCATATTTATTGTTTTGAAAAGTTTGCAAAATATGCAATTGTGTGAAAATATTGTTTTCTCAATTTTTGGACTTAACAATAATCATATACATATTTTATTAAGTCTACAAAATCATTTTGTAATGTTTCAAAACATGGTTAAGCTAAAATATCAAAACTCATGTGTTCACATTTTCATGTTTTGGCATATTTTGCAAAATGATGATATTTTTCATTTGGGAGATCCTTTTTGAAAACCAATTTTTGTAGTATGTTTATTATCATATCTACAATTATTTCTCAAAGTTTTATAATTTTTGGAATTTATTTGATATTTTTAAACAGAGTTTTAAAATCAGAAAAACTGTTTCAAACCTGAATTTTGCTCGTGTCAGTTTGCGGTCGACCCCCATGGTCGACCGCCAGGAGTCCAGATACTCAGATTGTGTTTTGATGGCTCGCGGTCGACCGTGGCATTCGACCGGATGAAGTCCAGATAGTTTTGCGGTCGACCGCCACGGTCGATCGCGGTCGACCGCCGAACTAACCGTTGGGTTCCAACGGCTAGTTCATGAGCTGTTTTTCTAGGGGCCTTTTGGTCATTTTGATTGGGTTTTTGCTGAAGTATTGAGTGGGTATAAATACCCCCTTGCTCTCATCTTTCAAATAACCTAAGAAGTTTTTAAACAAGATTTAACAAGGGTTTAAAGTTTCGTTTAGTTTTGTTTCAAGTTTGGTTTGTGAAGATACTTTCACAAGAGGAAGTGGAGATCAATTCATTGGTGTTTGAGCTTCAATTTCTCTCTCTCTCTCTTGTTATCTATAGAGAAGTTTTCTAAACTCAATTTCTAGCTTTGAATTTATATTATTTGATTATCATTCTATTAAGCTAGTATTTATATTTGAGTTTAATTGATTTAATTTCACTCATTGTTTACACACACCCACTTGAGCTTATTGTATTTTCATACATAGTATATTTGGGTTGGTGAGAGTTGTAATAATTGAGTGTGAGCTTTCATTGTGTTCTTATCCATATTAGAGAACAAACAATTGTTGTAATTGTGCTTTAGTGTGAGGTTCACTTTGTAATACACTTGTACACCGAGAGGAGTGTGTGGTGAATGACGAGGTCGAATCCAAGAGGAGTGGCGTCGGTTGACGAACCTAGGGAGAGGTTGTATCCGAGCACTTGAGGAGGAGGACACGGGATAGGCCAACACTTAGAGGGTGTGAAGTGTATTTGCAAGTGAGTGAGTTGTAGAGTTTTCGGTGAACTAGAAAACCGTATTGTGAGGTGTAAACATTATTCGGATGAGCATAGAAAACCCGATTGTGATAGTGGAGATCTCCTCGAGGTGAGGAGTGGAAACATAGGTCGTGGGGACCGAACTCCGTGATCATATCGTTTGTTTGTGATTGCATTAACGCACTTAATTTTTGTGTTCATATCTTATTTTACCATTGCCTAGTGCTTGTTGTTTACTTTTTCCACTTTCTTGTTTATTTTGTTTACCCTTGTGTATATCACTTATCCTAGCTCACATATCTTATTGTATTTTATACTTATTTCACACTTTCTAAGATAACTTGTTAATTAGTTTTAATTGGCATAAAATCAGATTAGATTAGCATAAGACCCTAATCACCCCCCCCCTCTAGGGTTTAACAATTGGTATCAGAGCTTGGTGCTCTTTGATTTAAGTTCTAATCGCCTTGAGTTAAAGATCCAAGTTATCTTTTTATGCTAATCTTGTTTTGTTTGCATTTTTATCTTGCTTGCATTTTACATATTTATCATGGTCATGAAGTGTGCACCTTTGTTAGGCTATGAATCAAATGTTGCTCCTAAATTCATTAACTTTTCCTATGCATAATAGGCTTCTAGATTTATTTTTTTTGTGCAATCTAAAAATATTGATTTATGGGGAGTTATTGATAATGCTTATATTATACCCACTATGGAGAAATCCAAGTGGAGTAAAAATAACAAAAGATTGTTTACCATGAACAAGATTGTGTTAGAATATATGCTTAATGCACTTGATTCTTCTTTTTCTAACAAGCTTGCTCATTTTTATAGTGCTTACACTTTATGTAAATTCATAGAAGCACATCAAGACAACTTGGAGGAAATCCGACATGGTTTAGAGGATTCTTCTTCAAGTGATATTGGAGCTTCATCATGCACACGACCACTAGGCGATAGCTCTAGTGAGGTTTGCGAGTTCGAACCCGATAATGATTTATCTAGTGACGAACTTGATTGTGCTAGTGAAAAATTATTACATGCCTATAACAAATTGTATAATAATTTTATTGATATTAAAAGTAAGCACGATAATTTAGAATTCGATCATGAGGAACTAGTGTCAAAATTAGATGTCATTGCAAAAGAAAATACCATGCTTAAAGAAAACAATGACATGTTAATTTTGGAAAAAAAAAATTAACAACATCTATAACTAGCTTATCTCATGAAAAAGATAATACCACATTAGAAGTAGAGAACATAAAAATTGATACTGCTTCCTTTATAAATGACTATATATGTTCTACTTCTAATAAAAATGCATATGTGCCTAATAATGAAGATTTGAATCTTGTGAATAAACGTATTTTATCTTTAGATTCAACTTTAAAAATATGCATTGATAATCATAAGAAGCTTATGAATATGTGTGCCAAGTCTAAGTCATCATCCACTCATTATGCACACATATATAGCAAAGTTTACAAGTGTTTAATTTGTGGTCGTAAATGCCATTTATCTAAATTTTGCTATGATGGACACAAACATAAGAATACTAATTCTCTTTATGCATCTCATGTAGCTTCATCATCTTGTACACTTACACATTCACATGCTCATTCTCACAAAGTTCATCATAAGCATGCTAGTGTGTTCAAGTATGATCATTGTGGTTGTTTTGGTCATTTGGCCAAATATTATTTTGATTTGAAAAGAAAATCATGTTTGCCAAATGTTTCTAGTAGACCACATGTGTTTGAATATGATATTTGTGGTAGGTTTGGATATCTTGCAAAATTTTATTATGATATGCAAAAAGCTTCTAAGTTGCAATATGTTCCAAATAGACATTTGTTTAATGATGTTTCTCATTTACAAAATAATTTTAAAAGACAATCTTTATTTACAAATGATTCCCGTGCACGAGCTAATGGTCCATAAAAACAAATGGATCTCTTTTATTGAACATATTACAATCGGAAGGGTCATTTGAGTGATTATTGTTTTGACCTTGTCCGTGCACCACATGCGCCTAAACGCGTTCATAACCCTAGGGCTTTGAGCTTAAAATATAGGGGGTCATGTCCCTAAATCTCTTGGTATCAAGAATTCTTGGGTACCAAAACAAATTTGATTTTTAAACCAAGAATTTTAATGTTTTTATTTTTCTTTTCTTGGTTTTGAAAAATGTGCTTTGAAAATTTTGAATATGAAAACAATTTTTCTTTGATCAATTCTTTTGTTTTCATAATTATTAGTTTCGATTTTAATGAGAGGTTTGTGTTTATATAACCCCCCAGGTTTATTAGGTGTTCAATCCCAAATCGTGTTTACCGGGTGCTAAAATATTTATATGGGTTGAAACAAGCTTAAGAGCTTGATATATTTTCCTCTCTTGCCTTATATGGTTTACTTTTATGGATTTCATTTGATTTATGACTTCATTTGGTTGATTTGTTTTCATTTGAAAACATTTTGCATGATTCTCATGTTCCTTTTCTTTTGATTTCATAAATCTACTTTTATACATGGTTTTTATGTTCTTTGATATGAGACACTATTTTTCATATTGACATATTTATATGTGTTCTCATTGTTATTTTGTATGTGAGTGATATTTAGCATATTCATCTATGCTTGCTCACATATATTTGCCTTGGCATTTCATTTCATGTATCCTATGAGACATTTTGATAGGGGGAGCAATCCCTATATCTTTCTATGTTTTATACTCACCAATGCTCATATGTAGGGGGAGCTTTCGCTCTCTTCATTCTTTTGTCCCCTTTTTGATGTAGTCAAAGGGGGAGAAATATTATAAGTATATTCTTTTTATTTATATGCATGATAATTACAATATAGTATATTCATTTCCTTTCATGCATATATTCTTTTTGTAAATTGTTTGTCATCATCAAAAAGGGGGAGATTGTTAGCCTTCTTGTTTTGATGATAATTTAACAAATAATTTACATCTAATATTGGTTGTCTAGTGTTTGTGTTTTGTATCTATTCTAGGCAAACAATATGTTGGAGGATGGATGGAATCAAGCTTTCACGATCATATCCAATGGAGGTTGGCGGAATTGTGAAGCGAAGCAATGCAATTCAAGTTGAAGATCCATGTTCAAGCTTTATCCGCAAGTTTACCAAGAAGAACTTATTGAAGATCAAGATCATAGCTTGGGTATTTTAGTTTAGGTTTTATATTATGTGTGTTAAGTACTCTAAGCTCAATCATATATACACACACATTATATTCCTGAGCTCGAGCTCAGGAAACTTCCTGCGCTTGAGCTGACGTGCCCACGCGTGATTGGAGCGGATTTCATCTGAGCGGAGGTAATTGAAGCTCTGGGTTTTTTTGCAAATTGCCTTCTCTTTTTCCTAGGTCATTAATTCTCTACCTGCTCCTCCTCCTCCTCATTTCATCCCCGTCCTTTCTTCTCCATTTTCCTCACCATTTCTCCGCCTCCTCATTTCATCGCCCTCGTTTCTTCTCCATTTTCCTCGCCATTTTTTTTTCTCCAGGCCATTCCTTCTCTAAAGGTCATTTCCTCATATAATTTCAAAAAATCCCTCGACAGAACGAGTTAATCTCTGCGCTCGAGCTCTGGAACGATGACGGGTTCGAAGGCATACAACGATCTCACCCCGATCTCGACTCCCTAAACCCTAACCCTAGCCTCTCTCCCCCAATCCGTCGCAAGACCGATCTCGAATCGTCTTCCTCATCCTTCTCCTCTGAATCGAAGTCGATCCAGTTCAGGCACGAGCACGCGCTTGCTGGCGATGGTGATGGATTCTCTCATGTTGGAACCTTTATTGCTCGCCTTAAGTCCTGGAGCCATGGCGGCCAGGTGATGATCTCCATGAGCTAACCAATTTCATGAATTTTTTTCTCCGAATAATTTGAGTAATTTTGTTTTTTTACTGTAGTAGGTTCTTAGCGAGCTGAGGTTAAATCTTATGAAATCTACCTACAGATTCTTTATTAATCTGTTGAATTATTGTGTCAGATAATTTAAGAACTGTCGTGTTTTTTATATGTTTTTGGTCTTTGTTAGTTATGACTATTAATAGTGTAAACATTATTATTGCTGTCAATAGAGGCTTAATAGAGAGAATTTGGATATGTTTTTAAGAAAAAAGTTAAAATTGTTAGTAAAGTAGCTTTGAATTTGGATTGTATCCAAGATGATGTGAATTGAATTATTGTGAAGACTAATTGTTTTAAGACCAAATGTTGATTTCTTTGTAGATAAGATTGCCCTCTGAATTACCCATCCTCATTTACCACATTTTATCTTAGCAGCAATAATTGATTATTATCTCAATCTTATGTATCAATCCATAACATGCACAACTCCATAAGGTAGAGTCTGACAGAACACCTGACTGGAAAAATAATTATTAAGTATTAGCTTTGCTTAATTTACCTTCTAGATATTACAATAAAAATATATTGGACTAGACTAACTTCTTACCTTCACCTGTTCATTTCTTAATATCAATCAAAATTGCTGTTTAATTATGACAGGAAACATTTCCATTTTATTTCTTTCTGGGGTGAAAAAAAATTCTCTAGAGTGATCCATGTTACAGCTTGTATATAAAATTGCTGTTCGATTACTTTATAAAAGCTTACTGGTTGGATGCATTCTGCCTATTGAACTAAGCATATACTTAATCTAGTGTCATCTGTATCTTTAAGGAGCATCACAAGCCTTTCTACATGGTCAGATTGTATTGCGTCGGAATCATTTCACAACAAATTGTGTATCAGTTATCCATTACCAGGTTGCAGCAGGTTGAGAAATTTAAATCTTATTCTTTGTACCTGGCAAAAAACATGCACAACTTAAATATACTGAAAAAGACAACCCAAAAGAGTGAAGTTGCAATAAGTTAGCAGGCAAGCAAATCATTTTACCTTTATGAGTTAATATGTATGCATTATACAGAATCAGGAAGTCTACAAAGAGGTAGACAGAAAATATGCCAAAAAATGAGCTCTATGTGCATTAAGCTAAAAGTAAATTATTGATAGGTAAATAAACAATTACAAATTACAGACATGAGATTTCCAATGAAATTACTACCATAGGCTTCTTTTGAGCATTTAGGCTGACTTCTATTGCTCTTTTTTTAGAATGTTTGAGGCTGATACAAATGAATTCTCTGGCAAGATAAAATGGGCTTTTCCAGGTTAGAAGGCGCTAATGCATTGTTTCATGGAGGAACAAAGGCCTCGATTCATGCCTGTAGCAGTGAAGTACATTTATGCTCTACCTGATGGTTTGGATCAATTGTGGCAGAGGATGTCGTGTTCATTTCGGCAGCATATATGGGAATGTACCTGTAGCGAACCAGACCATCTTACAATGGAAAAGGATGATCCTGTATTTTAACAAAACACTGTAGCATAGAACCATGTGCAACTGGCGCATAAATGAGAACTGGTTTACTTTTTTGTTTTAGTGTATTTTGTATTAGTAAGAGCTCCAAAGTATATAGCTCACATGACCTTTTGTATTTACACATACATGTATGGTGTAATGGTTTTGTAAAAGTGAGGGATGTCTCACTTCTGAAACTGCTCACTCTCAAGATGAGAGGTGAAAACATGTAACTTTTTTCATTTATTGATATCTTATTTCCAAACTAGCTATGTTAAGTAACTTTTGCTCCTTTTTCTCTCTTGATAATCTCTCATAATATGACTAGCAAATATTTTCTCAAAAAAATATCATTAGCAAGTCTAAGAACCAATTTATGACTCAACGGTTGCTTTATCTCTTGGCATCTTGACAAAGCATCTTGCATACCTTTTATGTACTATTGTTTAGTGTGGTTAACAACATAAAAGAGTGAACTTTGAAAAAGAATCAAATCTCTGTTCTGAACAAATATCCTGCAGATAGTGAACTGAATGTTTCCACACAAACACAGTTTCTCGCATACACAATGTTAACATCCTTGACTTACTATTACAAATTTTAAAACACAGTTTCTAAACTTCCAACACAATTTTAAAACACAAATATAAAATAAACTTGTTAATATCCTGCAGAACAAATATCCTGCAGAACAAATATCCTGCAGAACACAAATTTAAAATATTCATGTTAAACTCCCAACACAATTTCAAAACATAGTTTCTCGCATACACACAATGTTAATATCCTGCAGAACAAATATCTTATTACAGAAAGCAAGTTCTAAACTTCCAACATAATTATCTGCAAAAGTTCGTATTCCCACGGTTACAGAATGTTAATATCCTGCAGAACAAATATCTTTGACATACTATTACAAATAGTGAACTGAATGTTTCCACACAAACACATTTGTCCATCAGGTACAAGTTCTAAACTTCCAACACAATAGTAAGCCAACAGGATAGTGCCCCCAAACACAATTATCTGCAAAAGTTCGTATTCCCACGGTTTCTCGATATTAAGGCAATAGTGAATTCCATCAACCTAAAAGAAAAATTTAACAAATATAATATCAGATTTGAAACTATTGCATTGCTACAATATACTCAAAGGCAAAATGTAGTTTCAGCAATTGTGTATTAGAAATACTAATGATGTACCTTGAAACAGGTTCAGCAATTTGTCTTCTTCTTACCCCTTGAAAGCTTTGAGAAATTGCTCCCCAGAAGACAAGACCAAAGACTGCCAAAAAAATTAAGAACAAAGAATTAGAAATACTAGTGTTGTAATTAGAAATCTTCATGAATTTCAGAATAACATGGTCCCAGAATGCTGAAGCCATCCCAGGAGGCATTGCAGTTATTGGTATTGTGGATTTACAAACTTGATATTGAATGAGATTTGAGTCAGAGGACAAATTCTCAAGTTTTTGAACGAGGTTAATTTGAAAAAAAAAAAGTTGGCTAGCTCTCACAGATAATAACTTATACATACTTACATATACAGTAATATTTTCTGTAATTGATTTAATACAAATCTCCCACGATAGTAGCTGGTTATTCGTTTAACAATAATTCAACAGATTAATAAAGAATCTGTAGGTAGATTTCATAAGATTTAACCTCAGCTCGCTAAGAACCTACTACAGTAAAAAAACAAAATTACTCAAATTATTCGGAGAAAAAAATTCATGAAATTGGTTAGCTCATGGAGATCATCACCTGGCCGCCATGGCTCCAGGACTTGAGGCGAGCAATAAAGGTTCCAACATGAGAGAATCCATCACCATCGCCAGCAAGCGCGTGCTCGTGCCTGAACTGGATCGACTTCGATTCAGAGGAGAAGGATGAGGAAGACGATTCGAGATCGGTCTTGCGACGGATTGGGGGAGAGAGGCTAGGGTTAGGGTTAGGGTTTAGGGAGTCGAGATCGGGGTGAGATCGTTGTACGCCTTCGAACCCGTCATCGTTCCAGAGCTCGAGCGCAGAGATTAACTCGTTCTGTCGAGGGATTTTTTGAAATTATATGAGGAAATGACCTTTAGAGAAGGAATGGCCTGGAGAAAAAAAATGGCGAGGAAAATGGAGAAGAAACGAGGGCGATGAAATGAGGAGGCGGAGAAATGGTGAGGAAAATGGAGAAGAAAGGACAGGGATGAAATGAGGAGGAGGAGGAGCAGGTAGAGAATTAATGACCTAGGAAAAAGAGAAGGCAATTTGAAAAAAAACCCAGAGCTTCAATTACCTCCGCTCAGATGAAATCCGCTCCAATCACGCGTGGGCACGTCAGCTTAAGCGCAGGAAGTTTCCTGAGCTCGAGCTCAGGATCCGTTTTCCCTATATATATATATATATATATAATATATATATATATATTATATATATAATAATACATTTTAGTTTTCGGTTTCTATGTATGTAATAGTTATATATACATACATGGTTTTCAGGTTTAAATGTGAAACAATTAAATATAATTGGAAAATATACCTTTGTTCTCATATTTATATGCTTATAATGATTCTTAAATATCAAAAGTTTATTAGTCAATGAAATCATATTTATTGTTTTGAAAAATTGCAAAATATGCAATTGTTGTGAAATTTTGGTTCTTAATTTTGGACATAACAATAATTAATATACGTATTTTATTAAGTCTACAAAATTATTTTGTAATGTTCAAAGCATGGTTAAGCTAAAATGTCAAAACTCATGTGTTTACAATTTCTGTTTTGGATTATTTTGCCAAAATGATGATATTTTCATTTGGAGGTCCTTTTGAAAACTAGTTTTTGTAGCGGTTTATATACATATCTATAATCATTTCCTAAAGTTTTATAATTTTGGAATTTTATATTTTAAACAGGGTTTTAAAATCAGAAAAACTGTTCAAACCTGTATTGCTCATGTAGTTTTGCGGTCAACCGCCTTGAGTCGCAGAGACTCAGATTGGTTTGAGGCATGCTCGAGTTGGCTCGGAACCAGTGAAAGCCAAAGTCGGTCGACCGCCACGTCACCCTGAGTCCAGATGTTTTGGGTCGAAACGCGCCACGGTCGACCGGGTGTTGTCCTAAGCCATAGTTCTGCTATTTTGTTGCTCGCGGTCGACCACGAGTTTCCTACGGTCGATTGCCGATCTGACCCTTGAGTTCCAACGGCTGGTTCCTGAGCTGTTTTTCCGGGGGCCTTTTGGTCATTTTGATTGTGTTTTGGCTAAAGTTTTGAGTGGGTATAAATACCCCCCTTGCTCTCATCTTTCAAATAACCTAAGAAGTTTTTAAACAAGGTTTAACAAGGATTTAAAGTTTCGTTTAGTTTTGTTTCATGTTTGGTTTGTGAAGATACTTTCACTAGAGGAAGTGGAGATCAATTCATTGGTGTTTGAGCTTCAAGTTCTCTCTCTCTCTCTCTCTCTCTCTCTCTCTCTCTCTCTCTCTCTCTCTCTTGTTATCTATAGAGAAGTTTTCTAAACTCAATTTCTAGCTTTGAATTTTTATTATTTGATTATCATTCTATTAAGCTAGTATTTATATTTGAGTTTAATTGATTTAATTTCACTCATTGTTTACACACACCCACTTGAGCTTATTGTATTTTCATACATAGTATATTTAGGTTGGTGAGAGTTGTAACAATTGAGTGTGAGCTTTTATTGTGTTCTTATACATATTAGAGAACAAACAATTGTTGTAATTGTGCTTTAGTGTGAGGTTCACTTTGTAATACATTTGTACACCGAGAGGAGTGTGTGGTGAGTGACGGGGTCGAATCCAAGAGGAGTGGCGTCGGTTGACGAACCTAGGGAGAGGTTGTATCCGAGCACTTGAGGAGGAGGACACGGGCTAGGCCAACACTTAGAGGGTGTGAAGTGTATTTGCAAGTGAGTGAGTTGTAGAGTTTTCGGTGAACTAGAAAACCGTATTGTGAGGTGTAAACGTTATTCGGGTGAGCGTAGAAAACCCGGTTGTGATAGTGGAGATCTCCTCAAGGTGAGGAGCGGAGACGTAGGTCGTGGGGACCAAACTCCATGATCATATCGTTTGTTTGTGATTGCATTGGCGCACTTAATTTTTGTGTTCATATCTTATTTCGCCATTGCCTATTGCTTGTTGTTTATATTATTCACTATCTTGTTTATTTTTTTTACCCTTGTGTATATCACTTATCCTATCTCACATATCTTGTTGTATTTCATACTTGCTAGGATAACTTGTTAATTAGATTTAATTGGCATAAAAATGGATTAGATTAGCATAAGACCCTAATCACCCCCCTCTAGGGTCTAACAGCTAGATCTTCTAGCATCAATGTTAAGTATACACGATGTTTTTCATGTTTTGATAATTAAGAAGTAATTACGCGATGGGAAGCAGCAGAGGGTGATTGATGCACCAAAATTTGAGTATCAGATAGATTTAACTACAGTGGAGATCACGGGTTGTGTTCTTGCTAGAAAGGACGAGAGGCTTAGAAAAGAAGTAATACCTTAAGTTAGAGTTCAATAAAGATGGAAAAAAGCTGAGGAGGCTTCTTGGGAGCATGAGGAGGATATGCGTCGTGACTACCTGCAACTGTTCGAGTAGGTAAATTGATTTGGTTATAGCTTATTAATATGTTTATGATTTTTGATTGTTCTATATGGTCATATTTATATTTAACGCTAGAATGAGGGTATTAACACTTAGCTCCTAATCATTCAGAATACATGGTATATACATGGGGGTTCCTTGTTTGGATTTTTCACCCGACGTACTAGTTCTGTTTAGTTAGGAGTTAAGTGTGAGTATTCGCATTTTAGATTGTTAAGCATAGATATTGCTAGTGATTCATATCTTGGGATTAATGGTATGAGATGTGTACAGGAGGGTTTCCTTGTCTGGATTATCCCCTCTTAGTGCTTTTCTCATATTATTAATTTCTAAGATACAATTGCAGAATTTCGGGGACGAAATTCTTTTAAGGGGGGAAGAATGTAAAACCCCGTAAATTTGAATATTTTATGATAAATATGTTATATAGTGAAAAATAATATATTTTGATGTTTAAGTATGATAAGAATTAATTTGAGATCAATTCAATGTATATTTGTGAAAATATGAGTGCAAATGCACAAAACATGCACAAAGACCAAAAGAGTGAAATATGGGAATAATGACCAGTTACGAGTTTCTATATTTTACACACCGATACAGTCAGAATCTGAAAAAGTATAAAAACCCAAAGTTATAGGTCTCTTCAACAGCTTTCCAAAAATTCTTAGATCACCTCATTCCGAGGTTGGATGAGGAAGTTACAGCCAAAATACCGAAGGTTGTTTTCCTAGTCAGACTAGGTTTCCTAGTTCGGGTCAAACAGGTTTGTTTCGGGTTTACCTCTATAAATACCTGTATTTTTTCATGAAAATTCCTTTCTGTTATCATATCTATGAACCCTAGCAGCTATCCTCTTCCCTCAAAAACCCTAGATCTTTTCTTATGAGTTTGGAGAGCTTTGTGAAGAAAAACACCGACACGAGGGCGAGATCATCGACATGTGGCGAGGGAGAACGGGTTGTTTATGCTCATGGATTTTTTGTTGTTTGTTTCAGAGGCTTGCATATGATTTTAAGGCAAGATCACTTACATCCAAACTCATCCTCATAGTTAAATAACTAGCTTAGAAGTTTAATTTGTGTTTACATGCTTAGATCTTAATCTAATGTGAAAAAGATTAGATTTTTATTGTTAGATCTTAAACAAATGTTAGATCTATATGTTTTCTTACTGTTTATAATAGAAATATGATCATTATCATTAGAGTTCTCCAAAATTTCGTTTTTATCTTGTTAATCATATGCTAATCATGTTTAAATCCTAATTTGACTTTTAATTGAGTTTACATGTGGATTAAAGATGAGAAAACCGTAGGTTTGTGATACTTAAGTGTTAAAGATATGATTTAATGAATGTATATCTTTTCTAAGTTGTTTAGCAATCATGCTTATGTTTAATATGTTAAAAGTCCATGCTTTAGATAGAAGAATTTGGTTAATTAGGTTGAAAAACCCTAATTAGATAAACACAAGAGTTTGTTTTATGTTTTATGCAAGTTTAAGGGTTAAGCATGTTTTTTGTTGCAAATAATCATGTTAAATATATGATATGATTCCTAGAGATGATGATTTGATGTTTACAACGTTTTATATATGTTTCAATATGAGTTAAACAAGTTTAAATCACAAATCACGACACGAACTCATCACTGTGCAGAAACCTTCACATTCTGAAATTTTCAGCCACGGTCGACCGCGCCTTAGAGGTGGTCAACCGCGTGCAGGATAGAGGCATGGGTAGCCCCTGGAACCTGTCACGGTCGACCGACGTGTATGTGCGGTCGACCGCCACACAGTTTTTCGCCTGTGCATATTTTGTTTGGCTTTGTTTTGGTTTTCGAGAGAGTTTCTCGATATTGTACTGATATATTATGATGCTTCAGTGTTGTTTAACACCTGAGATGATGGTGAACACCAGTTATGGACACACACACCGAGATATGTGCACATACACTTAGTTTATGTTGTGTTAACACACACTGTTAAGATTGCTGATACATGTTGAGTTGATGAATGTGTAATAACATATAATATAGTATTGTTCATCAGTTATGGATGCTCGGTGTGGATGTTTTCCCGTAATAAGACCGCGGCTGTACCACTCTAGGAGTGTTGGATGTTTCCCATAATAAGACCGCGGCTGTACAAATACTCGAAGGTGATCGGGGTTTTTCGGATTTGGCTGATATGTCTATACTCCGCTATACGATCATCTGGATGCATCATCCGAAAATAGGGAGATAAAACCTATTTGCCGCAGGACGATTGAGTAAGAATATTACAAAAGTATTATCATTTAATGTATCCAGAATAGGGAGACAAAACCTATTGCCGCAGAGCGATTGAGTAAGAATATTACAAGAGTATCGCTATTGCATAAGGAGATGCACATATATGTATTATCAGTTGTAGTTACTCCCATGTTAGATTACCCATGAGTAGGGTACATTCTTTGGTTTGTGGCCTACATGATATGGCCTATGGTGATTTTTGGGTTGGATAATATTCTCTTATTATTGTGCCAACTACTTGAGAAGTAGTTCGAGTTTGTGACATTGGTTCTATATGGATAAGGCATGGAGTATTTCTTTTGAGTGTTGTTTTCATTCATAGAGTTAGAATTAGTATTTAGGGATCTACAATTTGAGACATATGGTATATATATGAGGGTTTCCTTATTTGGATTATTTCGCTCGACGTACTACGTCTCGTCTTGTAGGTGTCTAAATATTAAGTCCATTAGATACGGGGAAAATGATATAGGTAGACTATGCTTAATAGATAGAGCCTCCACTTCATCTAGCAGCCCTTCCCCTGGGGGCGGATGGAGGTGATCTTGCTGTAGCGCTCTGACGCTCTTGTTGTTATTCTTTTTGTTCAAATTGTCTCTTTCAGGCGGATCAGAGTTTCGAAGAGTCGCAGGATGACGGAGTTCTAGCATAGTCGCCGTCGCACAGTTTTAGCAGTTGAAGCTCTACTGTATAGTTATGTTCGTTGTTTAGACTTTAGAGTTGTATTCATTTTGTAGAGGCTGAGTGTCTTAGTGAGATTTTATTTGACTCATTGTGGAGATGTATTTCATACTCAGAGATATTTTCATTCTATTTCAGTGGGCTCATTTATTGATATACTTCTTTTTTGCTTATATAATTTTGTACTACTTCTATTATTTGTCTGTTTTGTACCTTCACCTATTTGTTGATTCCACTAGAGAGATAGTAACTGTGATGATTAAACATGTCGTAGCATGGTGTTTGGTGCTTGACAGGTTTGACAATCCGGGTTTCACCTTGGACTGCAGCCTTGTGTGAACCCTGGGGCTTCACATTGTCAAATAATTTTATGGCGGCTAAAATTAAATATTTCCAGAGCTATAACCCACGATTTTTGGTCATTTTTGGAATTTTTGACCCATTGTCAACAAAATTTGTGGTGACAAAAATTCACAATCTCAAGAGATATAATCCACAATATTTGGCTATTTTTAGTCATTTCGGCTCATTAGTAAATAATTCCACGGAGGCCAAAATTCACGGTTTTGTGATTATAATCCATGATTTTTTTCCGTTTTAGTTATTTTGACCCATTCACTAATAATTTTGTAGAGCCCAAAATTCACAATTTTGTAGGCCATACTCGACGATTTTGACCATTTTTAGTCATTTTGAATCGTTGGTATAATTAATATCGCGGAGGCTAAAACTAAAGATTTCATAAGTTGTTACGAATAATTTTTGGCCGTTATTAATCATTTTGAGTTGTTGAAAATAGTTCTGCGAAAACTAAAATTCATAATTTCATGAGCTATAACCCACAATTTTTTGCCATTATTAGTCATGTCCACACTTAGGCAAATTATTTTACGGAGTCCAAAATTCATGATTTGTGTGTTATAAACCATGAATTTTGTTTATTTTTAATCATTTTGACTAATTGTCAAATATTTGCAGAAGCCAAAATTCATGATATTGTGAGCCATAAACCACGATTGTTGACCATTTTTAGTCATTTTAAATTGTCAGAAAATAATTTCGCGGGCCAAAATTTTCAATTTCTTGAGCTATAAACCATGATTTTTGGCCATTTTTTGTCATTTTGACACACTCTGAAACTTATTACTCTTGTAATTCGATTTTGAAAGATATATCCCCTAAGTGAATTTTTCTTCCACTCTTTTATCCTTGGGGGACTATTTGCCAAAAATAATAAAAAACTAAATTTCTCTTTCTCTCTATTCCTCTCTTATTTTCCCTCCTTTTCACCCATTTTCCCTCCCTCTGAGTCTCAGCTGCCCCTCTTTCTGCCCCTCTTTCACCCACTTTCCCATGGCCAACCCCTCTATGTTTTTTTCTTTTGAGTGCACTTTATCCTTATTTTATTATAAAATAAAGAATTTTGCAAGATTTTTTTTCCTTATTTTTCTTAACATGCTCCTGATCTACGGATGGCACAAGTTATGCCAGTTAAACAGTAAGAATTTATGTATGGTCAATGAAAGAGATAATAACTACAGGAGATCGATGTGTAATTAATCCTTTTTGTTATTTAAGGCAGTAAAGAATTTCATCCTTGAATGTGTATAATTCTTCTGAACTCTCTCCTTTCCAGCTCAAGGTTCAAATCTTCGCCTCTCATATTTGTAATCCTTCATGCATGTGAGATGACAACAGTTCTCACATCTTTATGTATGTTAGCTAAATATTAGAAATCTTGACAAACCCTTTCCAGTTCAAGGTTCAAATATTCACTCAGGGCCTAAAAATCCGATGCCACCTAAATAATACTTTTTTTTCCTATTTTACACCTAATTAATCCCCCATGTGAAACTTTCTAAGGCAGGGTGAGATTCTCTTTCTCAAAAGTTGAATCAACAGATTTTTATTTATTTAGTTGTTAAGCTTATGCATTTGTTGCTAAGCTTACGTGTTGTTAAGCTTTACTGTCAGTTGTTAACGTTATGCATTTGTTGTTAAGCTTTTGGTCAATTGTTAAACTTATGCATTAGTTGTTTAGCTTTTTCTTCAGTTGTTAAGCTTATGCGTTGGTTGTTAAGCTTATGTGTTTGTTGATAAGCTTTTTGTTAGTAATTAGGTTTATGTGTTTGTTGTAACGCTTCTTTTAAGTTTACGTATTGGTTGTTAAGTTTATGTGTTTGTTAAACTTTTTCGTCAACTACTCAGCATATATAACTGTTAGCTATTAGGCATATCTTGTTAGTTATTAAGTTTATGCTTTTGTTGTTGTGAACGCGTGAATGGCAGACATGTGAGCCGATTTCACGTGACCTCGGGCCCACCAAAACACATGAATGAAGCTGGCGTTTTTCTTTTCTTTTCAAGCTAGGCCCACCTGAGTTCACGAGTTCATGCGCCTATAAAACTACGTTTCTAGGGTTTCGGGATGTGTGCGAAGGAGGGTTGAGCAGTTTCCCTTTTTCTTTGGCGGCTGCGCAGGTGCAAGAGCAAAAGTTTTTTTGGCTGCGGTTTGCTTTGTGGAAGTACGGTGCAGGTGCAGGTGCATGAGCAGAAGTGCAAAAGAAATCGCAAATAGAGGAGAGCTTTTGAGAGAGATATTTGTATGAGAGGTTTGAGAGTTTGTGTGAGGGTTTAGATTGAGTGATTGTAAACCTTAGTTGTATTCTCTACCTCTAATAGTAGATCTCCCCCCTCCTTGCCCCGTGGACGTAGGCAGTTTGCCGAACCACGTAAAATTGTTGTGGCCATTGTAATAGTATTTAGGATCCCTCGACAAGTCAGTCCTAGAACTGATGAGAGGAAGAGCCGATATCTCACTTTGTTGAGATATTCGCTTCAGATTCTTGTTTTCTTGGTGAGACAGGAATTCTTATTGATCTGTCTCTCTTATAGTGCACCAGAAACTCTGCCGAAATTTCTGCTGCGCACAACAAGTGGTATCAGAGCCAGGTTCCAGATCTAGGGTTTTGTCTTGGTTGGAGGAGTAGATCAATTTGGAGGCTCGTCTAGGGCTTCATTTGGTGATAAAGGTGGGATCGCTGCGCACAACAAGTGGTATCAGAGCCCAGGTTCCAGATCTAGGGTTTGGTTGGAGGAGTAGATCAATTTGGAGGCCCGTTTAGGACTTCGTTGGTGATAAAGGTGGGATCTTTTGGTAAAGACTCTATCTTTTCAGGTTTTGGATCTATTCTTCGTTCGTTGGTGCGTTGAGAAAGATGTCGGGAAAAGAAGGTGCTTCGGGTGTAGAGGGTGGTGCTTCTGGCGCGAAGACCATTCAGAGTTTGAATATCCACTCTATGAAGATAGATGTAGAGAAATTTAATGACACAAACAACTTTGGATTATGAAGATGCGAGGTTTTGGATGCACTGAACGCGTAGAATTTGGAGGATACCTTGGAGTTAGATGGTAAGCCAGATGAGATTGAAGAGAAGGTTTGGAAGAAGATGAATCGAACGGCGTGTGGTGTGATTAGATCTCGTTTGACTCAAGATCTAAAATATGATGTGATGAATGAGACTTTTGCAAAGAAGATTTGGGAGATTCTCGAAAGCAAGTATCTGACAAAGAGTATTGAGAACCGCTTGCATTTGAAGAGGAGACTTTATCGTTTCCAGTTGAAGAAGGGAACCTCAATTAGAGATCACATGAATCACTACACGAAACTTCTTGTGGATTTGGCGAATGTAGATGTCAAGATTGAAGATGAGGACAAGGCATTGCTATTGTTGAGTTCCTTGCCCGACGAGGAATATGAGACCTTCGTCCTTACTCTAATTAATAGGAAGACATCACTTTCGTATATTGAGGTCACTGCTGCACTTGTGAATTATCAGCTTCGAAAGAAGGATAATGAGGCTTCAGTTGAGCCGGTAGCGGAGGCGTTGGTCGCAAGAGGGAAGGGTCCGAACCGAAAGAATTGGAAGTCACATTCTAGAATTGGAAAAGACCAGTGTGCTTGGTGCAAGGAGACTGGTCATTGGAAGAAAGACTGCCCAAAGCTCGACGAATGGATGAAGAATAAACAGAAGGGAAAAGGAAAGCAACCATCATCAGAAGCAAACATCATATCGGATGGTAATAATTCTGACTCTTCTATTTATTCGCTTTCTATCAGTCCTACATGGAGCTATTCGGAGGAATCCGAGTGGATATTGGATAGTGGTGCGACCTATCATATGTGTCCTAGAAGGGAATGGTTCTCCAGTTTTGAGAAGCTGGTGGATAGTGGTGTGGTGTACATGGCTGATAACCGTGCATGCCAGATCCTTGGGATAGGAAGAATTCGCATAAAAATGTTTGACGGGACTGTTAGGGAGTTAAATGATGTGAGATATGTTCCTTCTTTGAGGAAGAACTTGATCTCGATTGGAGCTTTGGTTGGAGAGGGTCTGAAGGTTCGTGTTGAGGACATGGTTCTCGAGATTGCGAGAGACTCTCGTATTTTGATGAAGGGTTAGAAATACGTTGACAGGTGGAGAACTGACGACTTCTATTGATTCGACTAGACTGCGACATTTGGGGCTTGACCATTCCAGTATTGATTTCTCGCATATATTGAAAGAGGGTGCGAAGACCTGCAGTTTGAAGTCCAGTGAACATGTTGATGTGAGCAAGAAGACCGAGGTGAAGTTTGACACCTCTATTCACCGTGCTAAGGGTCGTTCAGAGACCAGGCACCTAAGATACTCATAGCTATGGAGGAGTTCACGTGGACGTTTGGGGGCCTTCCAAGGGGGCATCATTGGGAGGTAATAGGCGTTTGGTTTCCTTTGTTGGTGGATGTTCTAGGCGTGTTTGGGTTGCAACCAAATCCCCATTGGAGAAAGTCCTAGTAGTCTCTAACAGATTGAAGAAGTGTGAGATAGACAGAAAGGTGAAGGTACTCCATTCTGTTTTTGGTAGGAGGTACAAGATGGACCTATTTCTGTATTGGAGCCGAGCTCACGGCATTGCGAGAAACTTCGTTAGAAAGGAAATCATGGGGCAACTAGATAGAGTGATAAATTTGGAGAACCGTGCCTTGCTGGAGGAGGATCAGTGTTTGTGGTCGTGCAATGGTTTGCAGAAGAGGTTCTGGACTGAGGCTTCGACATATTTGAGTCATCCTATTAAAGAGTTGCCAACTGTTGCGATTGGAGGTAAAACTCCATTGGAAGATAGGTCTGGTAGTGTCACTTTGGTTGAGGCTTCGATGAGGAAGCCAATTGACTCTCAGCAGGTGGAGAGTTTTGGACATACCTTAGAGGTATCGCAACGGGTGGAGATTGATGCTACTCCACATTGGGTGGGGTTTTTTCCACATACTCCAGGTCATTCTGCATTGGTTGGGATTCCAGCTGAGGTGACACAACATGGAAGTCATTTGGATTTGGATGCAGATGATGAGTTGGGTTTTGATTCGAGTGCAGCTGATAGATGCAGTTTGGATATGACCATTGGTTCACCTCAGGTGGAGGTGTTTGAGGCCATTGGAGGTGCTATCAGCCGCAGAGTTGATGATATTGGAGAAGGGTTGCAAACTCTTCTATTGTATTGAGGTCCTTTGCGGCTATTTGGGTGAACTACGTGAGGCTTGATTCCTTGGGCAAGAGGATACGTAGGCAGTCTTTATGATGCAGCCGGGTTGGATTTTGATGGGGGTGAGACCGACATTTGGAGAGTGTTTGCATTCCCGTTTGGGTCTCGACTTGTTATGGATTGAGTCCGTTGTCGTGAATCGTTTCACTTCGTACTGGACACAACAAGTGAGACATTTGGTTTGGTTGGTGTCGGCTCAGTTTTGGAAAAACTTTGCCGAGGTGGAGAATTGTGAACGCGTGAATGGCGGACATGTGAGCCGATTTCACGTGACCTCGGGCCCACCAAAACACATGAATGAAGCTGGCGTTTTTCTTTTCTTTTCAAGCTAGGCCCACCTGAGTTCACGAGTTCATGCGCCTATAAAACTACGTTTCTAGGGTTTCGGGATGTGTGCGAAGGAGGGTTGAGCAGTTTCCCTTTTTCTTTGGCGGCTGCGCAGGTGCAAGAGCAAAAGTTTTTTTGGCTGCGGTTTGCTTTGTGGAAGTACGGTGCAGGTGCATGAGCAGAAGTGCAAAAGAAATCGCAAACAGAGGAGAGCTTTTGAGAGAGATATTTGTATGAGAGGTTTGAGAGTTTGTGTGAGGGTTTAGATTGAGTGATTGTAAACCTTAGTTGTATTCTCTACCTCTAATAGTAGATCTCCCCCCTCCTTACCCCGTAGACGTAGGCAGTTTGCCGAACCACGTAAAATTGGTTTGTTTGAGTTTGTGGCCATTGTAATAGTTTTTAGGATCCCTCGACAAGTCAGTCCTAGAACTGATGAGAGGAAGAGCCGATATCTCACTTTGTTGAGATATTCGCTTCAGATTCTTGTTTCCTTGGTGGGACATGAATTCTTATTGATCTTTCTCTCTTATAGTGCACCAGAAACTCTGCCGAAATTTCTGCTGCGCACAACAGTTGTTAAGTCTAGCCGTCCCCGTACATGTATTTCTCCCCTCAACTACATATTTGGAGTCATCTTCAATGAAATCACCAATTAGAGAAATTATCATCGGAGATTGGGCGTTTTCAGCCATTACATAGAAAAATTAAAGCAATCCCTAGCTAGTTTTAAGAGATATAGAGGGAGAAAAAAAGGAAATCTTCTTCAAGATGAAGAGAATAAAAAATGGCCGATTAATTGAGTTAAGGATTGACTTGGGGGAGAAAGAAGAGAGAGATGAGAGAGAGAGAGAATACACACGATCTATGAAAAAGGGTGGGAGCGGTTAATATACTCAAGAGCATTGTGGTTTTTTTTTTTAATTACTGGTGATATGGCACCAAATTTAGAGGGCTAGGAGCATTAAAAAAGTGAATTTAGACAGCTAGTATCGAGCAATAGGCTACTGGGTTCCCTTATGATATTTTTCTTGTATAAAATGAATAGAACAAAAATAGAGAGAGCTACTATCTATCAATGAAAGAAAGAAGTGGGGATTAGGATTTAATTCCTACCGCCAGTAACACGTAGGATGGGACCATAAGTAGCTTCCGTTCAGTGCGAGCTAGCTGTCAAAAGCCGTCATTAAAAAGTATGCTAGCTTTAAAAATGGCATTGAAATTAAAACTTTTCTTTTGTGATGTAGCTTTGTAAAGTTTAGTTTTCACCAACAACATTTCTTAGCATTAAACCACGTCTTAATATCATATTTTGATTCCTTTGAGCTCCTCTGTAGTAAAATCTAATCTAGTTAGATTATTATTCAAATTAGGAGATTTTTATCCCATGCATGTTCACCTAATTATTCAAAACAGGTGATTGATTTGGATCTGAGCTTATTGGCCTTCAACCAAACCAAGGTCCTAAGCCCAATTGAAATATAAGTATACATTACTAACTTCTGAAACTGTTTAATTATTTTCTTCATATGTTTTTCACATTTACTGCATGAGATTATAAGTTGGATACCCCCATTAATTTAGTTTATTGTCCAATTCTTGTCAAGATGTACGATGTTTCATAAAGGAGAATAATTCCAGGACACGAGTTTGGCGTTTGTGCACAGTAGGTACCTGTTAAAGTAAACAATGGCATCAATTCTAATAATAGTTTTTCTTTGATAAATAAAATAAGAAGAAAATGCTTCTAATCACTAAAAATCAAGAAGCAAATTTGCAGCCATCTAAGGCTAGGTGTAGGTGTCTAAAAATGCCTATAAGTGTCTGCACGCGGCTCGAGACGAAGAGAAGACGATGAACGTCATCGTCTGAGTCAAAGAGGATTATCCGGAAGGATTATCCGAGCGGCCCGCACGCTTGTCAGTCAGCCCCAAGTGCCCGCCGCGCTTGTCGGTCAGCTCCAAGTGCTTGACGCGCTTGGTGGTCAGCTCCAAGCGCCGTAAAGAAGTTAACGAGTGCATGAAGCAAGTTAGTGAAGTGTACAAGTCAACAAGACAACCAAATACGCAAAACAGCAGAAAGTACAAGTCCGGGAAAGTCGGGAAACACCGAAAAGCTCAAAAAAGCTCGTAACTCGCGTGGTGCACGGTCACCGCTGGCCGATACCGAGCCATGCCTGAGCGGGCTCACCTCTTGGTGACCCGCGGCCAGAGCGGGTCATCCACAAGGTGACCCTGCCGCCACGAGGGGTTACGCAATAGTCTGTCCCGCGCCCTCCGCGGGACACCAGAGTCTGCCGCGCGCGCCAACTGCCCAAAAACGCGTTTTTTACGTGTTTCTTGATATTTCTCGGGATTTGTTCGTTCTAGAGCATCTTAACTGATTGGATATCATCTTTAAACTGGGTTAGGTCGTTGTCAACTGAAGATAAGGCCAAATCTCCCATTCTCATCCAAATAACCGCATCTGAAGTCCTATAAATACAAGCCTACGGCTTTCTTTCACAAAGGGGCAAATTATTATGAAGACGAGGAGGTGCTGCCGAACTTCAAAGTCCAAGAGCCACGAATTTCAGCAAGGGCTAGTGAGATCCCGATGAACTTCGGCATAAAAAATGAGTCTTTTGAAGGATCTGAAGCACGTTTCCGCATTTCCTTGAGATTAGGATTTGTTTTAATTTCGAGAAGAGTATTGATTTTGCTTGGTCGATATCAGTACTTAAGTGAATACTTCCTTTGTGAAGTAGGAGCTCTGATCAAATATTCTGTCGACCAGATCCAAATTCGAGGCGGTCCATGGATAAACCCCGGCACAAGCAAAGATCCCACGCAAACAGCAATAGGCGATAAACGTTCACTGCCATGTGTTGTTTGAAGGAGATTGTAATTTTCTTTATTTCTTTCATTGTGTAAGATCTTATAAAAAGATTATCTTTTTTCGGACTTATTGTAACGACTAAAGTTATAATGAGTTATACAATGAAGAAAATAAATTCTGACGCAAACACGTTGGCGACCACAGTGGGAGCCAACAGCATTTCTACGAAGGCTGATATGTTGCAACCTCAGATCTTCATCCCCGTTGAAGAAGTGGTCGAATACGATTTCGACCAACGGAAATATGAGGAATATCTATCGTCCTCCTCCTCCAGATCCTCCGTCTCTTGCAAGCGCAGGAAGATCAACACCCCCATTGCTGTGGTAGCTGCACCTTGCAACACCCCTCTGGCCTTCAACGAGGCTGGATTTACAGATCTAGACTCCTCATCTATCAAGGAGGTAGCCTCTGGAAGCGCGCCAACTTTGTCAAAGAGAGCTCGCCAAAGGCAACGCCAACACCTCGCGCGCCAACTCGCTAAGCCTTTAAAATTCTAAAATTCATGGGAGCCAGTAGACGGGATCCGTTACAGAGTGGATTTGAAATTCATGGAACACCAAGTGCCCCAATAGAGAGCAAATGGCCCCTCCTCCAAACCAGCAACGAACGAACGGATCTAATTCAAAAGGACCCATTCGATCCTTGAGGAGCGCATCCAAAAGCACCATGCACTGCTTGCGTATGCGTGAATTCTTGTGCAAAAAGTACAAAAGATGCAGAGGAGGATAAGGCCAATGAACCGGCAAGACTACGCAAAGTATGGAGGCCGAAGTTCAAAATGACGGTCAAAAAGATGAAAGAACTCAAGTCATGCCTAGGTGACCCGGCTAGCCGCGGGTCACCAAGAGGTGACCCGGCCAGGGTGGCGAGTCACCCCAAGCTGACCCGCACTTGGGTAGAGTCAGGGGTGTTTCGCGCCTGTTTTTCCGACTCCAGTGAATTCCGCTCCTGTTCTGACTGATCCCGTACCTTCAGTGAAGTTCCATGGCAGCACAGACTTGTTCTGACACAAAATAACAATGTCGGAATGCCTAGTTCCTTTGCACAAGGATCAAGGCAGAGTTCCAGTCAAAGAACGCTTAGGCATGATGAATGAACCCCTAGTAACTCATCGAGTTGGGGGTCGCACTCGCCCTTGCAACAAGTCAGAGCCTTCCTATAATGGGAAAGCTCCTATAACTGACCATCTCAGACTGCGAGTCATTATCCAAGAGCCCGTTGAGGTCCCATGCTCACGAAAGCATGGCTCTAAACGTGTGACTCTTGAGAACACCAACAAGGCAGCAAGTCCTCAGAAGGAAACGCATTCGTCGGATGACGACGTTATACCTGAGAAGTCGTGCCAACACACGATAGATAGCTCTGGTCATCATGCCGATTAGTTGTACTATCACGCTGGGGGTACAAACAGATCTTGAAAGAGAGATACCCTGGGAACGGACTTTCATTGTCCGTGTGCTAAACTTATCAGGGAAGTATTATCAGCGTGTAGCTACCCCAAGACCGCTCCACATAGGATCTTGGTATTCTAAAGATTTTCCTCTGAAGCATCAAATACTAAGCCAAGACGTTTCTTCAAGAAACGATCAGCCGTTCAAGATGACGAACTTTCGAAAATCATAATTAACATGGTTGATAGAGTAAAGTCAACTCAACCTTCTAGTTCTGACCCACTCATATCGCATCATCTAACCCGGTTGCGATCGAGAACCATTAGACAAAGGGATTATCAGAGAATACAGAGGGGATTATCCTCGGATAATGAATCATCAGATGCCAATTCTGCAATCGCTTCTGACAATACGGTATCCAAACCAAGACATTTCCACGAGAGAAAATCCACAGTTCAAGATGATGAATTCCCTGAAGTCACCATTAATATGGTTGACAAAGGAAAGTCTATCATTACTTCAAATGGCTGTAATCCTGACTTTTCTCCCAGAAGGAAAGTTAATTCAGGGATAGCCCAACGAACGTCTCAGCTCTAGCTGGAAGCCATCAGACATAGAGATTACCCGATGATGCACGAAGGACTATCTTCAAAAGACAAATTGTCAGATACTTGCTCCGTAATTGCCTCCAACGACACAATGTCCAGTATGGGGGAAACAAGGGAGTCATTCATGATCACTACCGAACAAGTGGCTCAACTTCTTCAAAAAGCCTTGGCCTAAAAAAAAGAAGATTTTAAAATCGAAATGGAGATGGTCGTGCAGCGGGTCAATGATTTACATGTTCAACAACTTCATGTGACGCCCCTGGGTTCACACAAGGCTGCAGTCCGAGGTGAAACCAGAAATGTCAAACCTGCCATGCACCACACCGTGCAATAACATGTTTCACCATCATAATTTCTATCTCTCTAGTGGAATCAACAATAGGTGTAGTACAAAGCAAGTAAAAGGTTATACAAGAATCGACTGATGAAATAATAGAGGTCAAATTAATATTTCACCATCTAATATATTGGAGTACAAATGAATGTCTGAAATAAATAAACTAAAGTTCTCAACAAGTCTCAAATACAAAATGTCTGACAAGAGAAAATAAGGCACACAGCCTTTACAACTTCTAGAATAAAACTCTCAAATGTCTAAACAGAAGTCTACAGTGGAGCTGAAAAGAAAATATAACTAAATAGATGGCTGAAGCTAAAGTGCATCGCCGTCAACCTGCAACTCTCCGGGCTCCTGGCTCGTTACCTAAAAGGGGGATGGACAACGAGCGTCAAAGCGCTAGCGAGCAACATCACAACCAACCCCAAGGGATAGGGCTCGTTGTACATGAAAATACAGTTAATACATAATAATATAATTCATTAACACAAACATTAATGGGTTTTAGTACTTAGGGAAATACAACACGAGCATAGGTACGTCGAGCGAAATAATCCAAACAAGGAAACCCTCATGTATATATCTTGTATCTCAAATTGTAGATCCCTAAATATTTAAACCCGTGGTTGTTATAAGAAAACAGATAAAGAAAAGAATACATACCCATCTCTACCAATAAAGTGTAAACATGAACAAACTACAATAGGTGTCATGTACAACCTAGGTAGCTATCATGCCCCAGCCTAATACTATATGTCGCGAACCCAACTTGGTTAAGTAACATGCTCAAGGTTTAGCAAAAGTCTAAAACATGATATATAAAAAGAATGGATTATAGTCCAACACGAGGACTCTAAATGGATTATAGTCCAACACGAGGACTTTAATGGTTTATAGTCCATCACGAGGACTGCATGTAAGAAAGTATGCATGTCTTATTCCCATACATACCCTACTGTAGTAACTTAAACTTGTGTCTGAAAGGTCATCTCACATGTATAGGTGAAATCACATTCACTGCAAAAAAAATACTCAACAAACCAAGCACTCCTCAAGTCCAAACGTGGTATATAGTACCCTTGAATATGTAAACACTATATACATACATACTTATATATATATATATATATATATATATATACATACATATATACACACTATATACATACATACTTATATATATATATATATATATATATATATACATACATATATACATCAGATGATTTAAACAGAAGCACGAACGAAACAGAAGGAAAATACTACGATGAGTCGACTCGTGCTCAAAAATGAGTCGACTCTGCAGAACACATATAATAGCAGGAAGGGGCTTCACGAGTCGACTCGTGATAGTTATGGGTCAACTCATGACTTTTGGGTCGACTCGTATACTAACGAGTCGACTCAGCAGAAACAAAAAGACAACACAACTAGACTTCGTGAGTTGACTCATGACAGTCATGGGTCGACTCAACCTATTGAGTCGACTCACGATGAGCCGTGGGTCGACTCACGGGCTGAATAAAGCATTTTCCCCAACTGTAACTTGTTCAATACGATCCACACTTCCATTTCACTGATCTACACTTCTATAGTCATCGACTCTCGACTATGATATAGTGAGAAAACATATTTATCATGAGAAACGATTTTCTTGTAGGTTAAATCTAACATTTAACTCCTATACTTGAAAGAAAGCATTTAATCAAAATAAAACTCATATTTTTATTCTTTAAATAAAATTCTAGATCTGGGTTTTCATGAAAAACTTGTTGGTGGGGATTTAAAATCCGAAATACATGATCTCTAGCATTAACCCTAACAAAGATATTGATTTATACTTGAAAATAGTCTTAGGCTCAATAAAACTTATGGAAAACAGTTGTAAACTATTAAAAACATAGGAGAAAGGTTGGACGAGATGTTACTCGCCTTAGAAGTGATGATGAACAATCCTCTTCGCTGCAATCCACGAAAAGTCGCTGAAAATCCCCAAAAATCGCCCAAGAAATCCCAAAAACGTGCTAGGGTTTAGAGGGGGAGAAGAGGATAGGGTTTCTCTAGGGTTTTCTGATCAAAAAGAGTATTTTCGGGTAGAGAGAAAATATATATGAGTGGATAAAACCCGACCCGAAACCCAAACAAACCCGACCCAAAAACCCAGAAAAACCCCGATGAGTCGACTCATGACAGTCATGGGTCGACTCATGACTCATGGGTCGACTCATGATATAATGAGTCGACTCAGCAGAGACTAAATGACAACAGGACTCGATTTCGTGAGTCGTCTCATGACAGTCATGGGTCGACTCATGGACTAGAAACTACATACTATGACTCTGCTGCATATGATTCGAAATCCTGCACACTCAACCTCATTACTGATGTACATATACATACTCAAAAATCTACGGGGTCTTACATTCTTCCCCCCTTAAAAGAATTTCGTTCTCGAAATTCAGGAAATCACATCTAACTCATAAGGATACTTGAAAAACATGACAAGGGTCTAATCTAACCCGTACACATATACATTTCGCAATAATGAATGCTAGTTAGCACATAGTGACATTCATACTTAACGATCTAAAATGACAATATTCTTACTTAACCCCAAATCTAACGGAACTAGTACGTCGGGCAAAAAATCCAAACAAGGAACCCCCCATGTATATACCATGTGTTCCGTAAGATAAAGAATTAAGTGAAAATACCCTCATTCTAGTGTTAAATATAAGTATCAACATATATAGATATAAATATACAAGTAAGAAGTCATATAATAAATACTTTAATTAGTTTTACCTGCTCGAACAAGTGTGGGTAGTCGCGTCGCATGTCCTCCTCGCGCTCCCAAGAAGCTTCCTCAACTCCACTTCTGTTCCATTGAACTTTCACCAATGGAATCACCTTGTTCCTGAGTTTCTTGTCTTCCTTAGCAAGTATAGACACTGGGATCTCAATAGTAGTCAAATCATCTCGAAGCTCAATCTCCGGTGCATCCAACTCTCGCTGTCGCTCCTCATCATGCAAGTGCTTCTTGAGTATAGAAACATGGAATACATTGTGTATACTAGACATAGAAGCTGGAAGATCTAGTCTGTATGACACAGCTCCAATGCGCTCCAAAATTCGGAAAGGTCCAATGTATCTCGGTGCAAGCTTCCCTCGCCTCCCGAATCGCTGTACGCCTTTCATAGGCGATACTTTCAGCATAACCAAATCCCCAATCTGAAACTCTAGGGGTCTTCGCCTCTTATCTGCATAACTCTTCTACCGACTCTGAGCAGCTAGAATACGCTCTCTGATCAACGGTACCTTCTCGGTAGTTTGCCTCACAAGCTCTGGTCCAAGCATCAAACTATCCTCAGGCTCTGCCCAACATATCGGTGATCTACAGGGTCTCCCGTACAATGCCTCATACGGAGCCATACCGATCGTCGCTTGATAACTGTTATTATAAGCGAACTCTATCAATGGAATGTGATCCTCCCAGCTGCCTTGGAAGTCAATGACATATGCTCGCAACATGTCCTCCAACACTTGGTTCACCCTCTCCGTCTGACCATCTGTCTGTGGGTGGAATACACTGCTATAAGACAGCTTGTTGCCAAAAGAGTCTTGGAAACTCCTCCAAAAATGTGAAGTGAATACTGATCCTCGATCCGACACGATCGTGTCCGGAACTCTGTGAAGTCGAACTATCTCTCGAATGAAGATCCTCGCATACGCCTCAGCTGTATAAGTAGTCCTCACTGGGATAAAATGTGCTGACTTTGTCAACCGGTCCACAATGACCCAAATTGAATCATTCCCCTTCTTCGACTTGGGCAACCCTACAATAAAGTCCATAGAAATGTCCACCCACTTCCACTCTGGAATAGGCAACGGCTGAAGTGTCCCTGCCGGTCTCTGATGCTCTGCCTTCACCTGCTGACAAGTAAAATACTTGGCCACATACTCTGAAATCTCTCTTCGCATGCCACTCCACCAAAAGTGCCTCTTCAGATCCTTGTACATCTTGGTAGTCCCTGGATGTACTGTATACCGAGTACGGTGTGCCTCATCAAACAACTCCCTCTTTAGCTTTGCACTGGCTGGCATAACCAATCTACCCTTCATCCGTAGACCTCCATCTGCTCCAATGGTCCAATCGGCCTTAGGCTCTTTGGAAATCTCCTCCTTGCGGATTTGAATCCAAGAATCCTCCAACTAAGCTCTAACAACTCTGCCGGTCCAAGTTGGTTGCACTAATATAGCTCCCAAAAATGCACTAGTGCCACCAAACTCAGGTCTAAAATCAAACTGGCTAAGAGTGAGGAGATCTCGGTGCAATGAGCACCTCAAAGCCGCAATCTGATGTCGACGCTTCCTACTCAAAGCATCTGCTACGACGTTCGCCTTCCCCGGGTGATACTGAATTGCGAACTCATAGTCCTTGATAAACTCAATCCACCTCCGCTGCCTCTGGTTGAGTTCCTTCTGAGAGAACAGATATTTCAGACTCTGGTGGTCTGTGAACAGCTCGAACTACACACCATACAAGTAGTGCCTCCATGACTTCAGTGCGAAAACCACTGCTGCTAACTCCAAGTCATGAGTAGGATAGTTCTGATCATGCACTCTCAACTGCCGTGAGATGTAAGCTACTACTCTCTGAGTCTGCATAAGAACGCCTCCCAATCTCGCCAAAGATGCATCTGTGTAGACGACGAATGTCCTTTTGCTGCTTGGAATAGTTAAAACTGGTGCTGTGGTCAACTTAGCCTTTAATATATCAAAGGCCTCCTGGCACCCTGTGCTCCAAATAAACTGTACACCCTTTTTTGTAAGGCGTGTAAGTGGCGTCGAAATCTTCGAGAAATCCTGGATGAACTTCCTGTAGTAACCTGCTAAACCCAAAAAGCTACGAATCTCCGTCACCGTCTTCGGCGGTTCCCAATCAAGCACTGCTGAAACCTTAGCTGGGTCTACCGATATGCCCTCTCTGCTGATGATGTGGCCGAGAAACCTGACCTCTGAAAGCCAAAACTCACACTTGCTGAACTTGGCGTATAACTGGTGCTCCCGTAGGGTCTGCAAAGCTAATCGGAGATGTCGCTCATGATCTGCCTCCAATCTCGAATAAATGAGGATGTCGTCGATGAAAACAATCATGAACTGATCTAAGAAGGGACGGAAAACCCGGTTCATCAAGTCCATGAATACAACGGGTGCATTGGTCAGTCCGAATGGCATGACCAAGAACTCGAAAGATCCATATCGTGTGAGGAAAGCGGTCTTGGGGATATCCATCTCCCGAACCCGCAACTGATGATAACCAGAATGAAGATCAATCTTCGAGAAGAACTGCGCTCCCTGTAACTGGTCGAACAAGTCATCAATCCTAGGTAGTGGATACCTATTCCGGATTGTGACCTTATTCAACTCCCGATAATCTATACACAATCTCATACTGTCATCCTTCTTCTTCACGAAGAGGACCGGTGCGCCCCACGGAGAATGACTCCGACGAATAAAACCCTGAGCTAACAACTCGTCCAACTGGGTCTGAAGCTCTCTCATCTCAGCTGGCGCCATGCGATAAGGTGCGCAGGATATCGGGGTTGTGCCCGGCTGCAACTCAATACAAAACTCAACCTCTCTCACAGGAGGTAACCCAGGTATATCCTGAAAGACATCCTGATAATTCGAGAGAACTCTAGTCTCCAACAAATCAGAACTCTGATCCCGTCGCATCACCTCATCGATGAACGCCAGAAACAACTCCGCAAAGCGATTGCCCTGAGAAGTGGCCACAATCATCTCGGACCCATCTGACGCTCGCAATCTGACTGTCTTCGCAAAACAGTCAATACTAATATGGTAGGACGACAACCAATCCATACCCAAAATGACATCAAACTCGGACATATGCAAAACTATCAGATCAACTATGAGCTCCGACTCGTCTAAACTAACGGTACACCTCCTACAAACGCTCTCCAGAAGCGATACCTCACCTAAAGGGGTGGAGACTGATAAAGGGGTGTCTAGAGGCTGAGCTACGAGCTGGAGTCTAGCCATAAATGCATGCGAGATGAAAGAATGCGAAGCTCCCGAATCGAAAAGAATACGGGCAGGAAAGGAATTTACAAGGAACGTACCCTCCACAACTGCCCCACTGGCACAGTGATCATGGGGAACTACTGCATATACTCTGCCTGTGGCTGAAGACTGCTCTGCTGCTAATGCTAGAGAATATGGGACAATCTGCCCCTGGGAAGCCTCCTGGACTGCTAGAACCTGTCCCTCTGCCCTCTGCGTCGCTGGCGGTGTATCAAGCCTAGGCTGTTGACCCTGACCTCTGCCCTGCTGTCGCTACTGCTGGTGGTTCGGGCCCCTGCCCTGCTGAGCTCCTGCTGGTGCACTACGACACTCTGATGCCTTGTGCCCGACCTTGTGGCAGTTAAAACAAGATCCCTGAAACTTACGCTGCTGATGCGCTCTCTGATCATGCTGGGGTCCCTTCTTATGAGGGCCCTGCTGATGCTGATGCCCTGACAAAGGTCTTTTGTTCTTACCCTTGTCCCCGCTCTGTCCTCCCTTGGCCTTCCCTTCCTTGTCCTTCTGGAACATAGCAGTCTCAATCTCCTGTGAGGTGGCGGCCTCAGCTACCTCCCTAACTGAATAGAGCCTCCTCGAGATGAGGTACCAGCGGAGATTAGGGCGTAGCCCTGCTAAAAACATCTGAGCTTGACGCTCTCCTGTTTGCCACATACCCGTGAAATGCAGCAACTCCATAAACCGGCTCTCATAATCTACCACTGTCATGTCCCCCTGAGTCATCTGGGACAGCTCAAGCTCCTTCCCAGTCCGGGCTGCAGAAGAAATATACTGCCCATCAAAGAAGTAGATGAAATCCTCCCATGTGAGGGTCATCCTCTGCTCTGGAGTAAACTGTAGTCGGTACCATCTCCCGGCATCTCCCTTCAGACTGTAGGATACCAACCTCTGCTTCTGAACCGAATCTACACTGAGTATTTCAAGTATATTGCTCACATCCTCCTTCCACTTGTGTGCTACAAGAGGGTCTGGTGACCCCTGGAACTCAGGTGCCCTCATCTTCTGATACCTCTCTACTATACGGAGCCAAGCTTCCTGATCCATGGCTCTATCTGGTACCGCTAGTGGAATAGCTGCAGGTGCTATCTCTGGGTCTCTCTCTGATCGGGACGGTTGGTATTCCCTGCTGCTGAGCTACCGGTGGTGGTGGTGTCTGTGGTGCTATATGAGTCGTTACCAACTCCTCAATGGCTGTCATCCTGGCAATAAGAGGAGCCATGATATCCACCAAATACTGAGGAGCCTGCTGCGGCTCTGGTGGTGCCTGCTCCTGCTCGGGTAAAAAAAATTTCTCAAAATTTTGAGATATACGCATATATCGTCCTCACTCATACTAGGAAATCCTTAGCGGACTCTACACATGAATCCTAAGAAATTCTAACCTAGCTCCGCGACTCAACACAGGATGATCCTAAGGATACTGGAACTAGAGCTCTGATATCAACTGTGACGCTCCTGGGTTCACACAAGGCTACAGTCCGAGGTGAAACCAGAAATGTCAAACCTACCATGCACCACACCGTGCAATAACATGTTTCACCATCATAATTTCTATCTCTCTAGTGGAATCAACAACAGGTGTAGTACAAAGCAAGTAAAAGGTTATACAAGAATCGACTGATGAAATAATAGAGGTCAAATTAATATCTCACCATCTAATATATTGAAGTACAAATGAATGTCTGAAATAAATAAACTGAAGTTCTCAACAAGTCTCAAATACAAAATGTCTGACAAGAGAAAATAAGGCACACAGCCTTTACAACTTCTAGAATAAAACTCTCAAATGTCTAAACAGAAGTCTATAGTGGAGCTCAAAAGAAAATATAACTAAATAGATGGCTAAAGCTAAAGTGCATCACCGTCAACCTGCAACTCTCCGGGCTCCTGGCTCGTTACCTGAAAGGGGGAGGGACAACGAGCGTCAAAGCGCTAGCGAGCAACATCACAACCAACCCCAAGGGATAGGGCTCGTTATACATGAAAATACAGTTAATACATAATAATATAATTCATTAACACAAACATTTATGGGTTTTAGTACTTAGGGAAATACAACACGAGCATAGGTACGTCGAGCGAAATAATCCAAACAAGGAAACCCTCATGTATATACCTTATATCTCAAATTGTAGATCCCTAAATATTAAACCCGAGGTTGGTCATAAGAAATAAATAAAGAAAAGAATACATACTCATCTCTACCAAAAAAAAAATGTAAACATGTCAAAACTACAATAGGTCTCATGCACAACCTAGGTAGCTATCATGTCCCAGCCTAATACAATATATCATGTACCCAACTTGATTACGTAACATGCTCAAGGTTTAGCAAAAGTCTAAAACATGATATATAAAAAGAATGGATTATAGTCCAACACGAGGACTCTAAAGGGTTATAGTCCAACACGAGGACTTGAAATGGATTATAGTCCAACACGAGGACTGAAAGGTGAATGCATGTCTAACACATGGACTATATATAACCTATGCCGATGCATATGTATGAAAAGGTACACATATACTAGTAACACATGTACCTCAGTGTGCGGGTCTAAACTGATATCATAATGTCACTCACATATATAGACAAATGTTCCATACTAAAATTTAATGCCGGATAAATCGAGGTAAACAATTTGTACACACAATATACACAACAAAACAAAATCATGCACAAACAGTATCGCGGTCACAGCAGATGATTTAAACAGAAGCACGAACGAAAACAGATAGAAAAATACTGCGATGAGTCGACTCGTGCTCAAAAATGAGTCGACTCAGCAGAACACATATAATAGCAGGAAAGGGCTTCATGAGTCAACTCATGACAGTCATGGGTCGACTCATGACTTTTGGGTCGACTCATGACTTTTGGGTCGACTCGTATACTGACGAGTCGACTCAGCAGAAACAAAAAGACAACACAACTAGACTTCGTGAGTCGACTCATGACAGTCATGGGTCGACTCAACCTGTTGAGTCGACTCACGATAAGTCGTGGGTCAACTCACGGGCTGAACAAAGCATTTTCCCCAACTGTAACTTGTTCAACACGATCCACACTTCCATTTCACTGATATACACTTCTATAGTCATCGACTCTCGACTATGATACAGTGAGAAAACATATTTATCATGAGAAACGATTTTCTTGTAGGTTAAATCTAACATTTAACTCCTATACATGAAAGAAAGCATTTAATCAAAATAAAACTCATATTTTTATTCTTTAAATAAAATTTTAGATCTGGGTTTTCATGAAAAACTTGTTGGTGGGGATTTAAAATCCGAAATCCCCTTCGCTGCAATCCACGAAAAGCCGCTGAAAATCCCCAAAAATCACCCAAGAAATCCCAAAAATGAGCTAGGGTTTAGAGGGGGAGAAGAGGCTAGGGTTTCTCTAGGGTTTTCTGATAAAAAAGAGTATTTTCGGGTAGAGAGAAAATTTATATGAGTGGATAAAACCCGACCCGAAACCCAAACAAACCCGACCCAGAAAACCAGAAAAACCCCGATGAGTCGACTCATGACAGTCATGGGTCGACTCATGACTCATGGGTCGACTCATGATATAATGAGTCGACTCAGCAGAGACTAAATGACAACAGGACTCGATTTCGTGAGTCGACTCATGACAGTCATGGATCGACTCATGGACTAGAAACTGCATACTATGACTCTGCTGCATATGATTCGAAATCTTGCACACTCAACCTCATTACTGATGTACATATACATACTCAAAAATCTACGGGGTCTTACACTTCAGGAGTTGTCAAATTAGCATAGTGAATCCAGTCGTCGCCACAATACTAATCAGGTAGATAACAACTTAGAGGTAGAGGATACTGTCAATGCCAATACTTCTCCTAATGATAAAGATGCTAGGGGTGGTTCCAATAATAATACCAACACCTGGGGTGGCCCCCACACTAATGACAATGTTGGGGATGGTCCCATCGCTCCTCCTCAAAATCACTAGAATGAAGATGTAGACGACGATGAGTTAATGAAAGAGCTGGAGAATAAGGTCAATGCCTTAATATAGGCTCAAGAAGTAAGGAGAACGAGCATTCCGTGCCTATATCCAAGAGAGTGTGATTCAATCCTATACCCAGTGAAGTTCAATCTAATTAACTTCACGCCGTTTGACGGAAAAGATTCACCTACTCAGCACCTAATTTATTTCAAGTCCCACCTAGGAGTGATCTTTGGGAATGAACCCCTGATGATTCGGTCATTCGTGGGCACCCTTTGCGGGGCAGCCTTCAATTGGTATCGACGTTTTAAGTCAGGAAGCATTAATTTTTGGGGCGACATGGAAAGATCATTCCTTAACAACTTCTTCGACGATGACACTGAAGTGTCGATCGGAGCTCTTCTGGATGAGAAGAAGAATGATGGTGAGTCGGTTGACAGTTTTGTCAAACGCTTCCATAATAAGACAATGAATTGTAATGATCTTGTCACGGAGGAGTTCATCTTGCAGACTTGCCATAACAATCTCTCCATTGATATCCTCAAAATCGTGGGGGTTGTCCCCTCAATCACATGGAAGGAATTAAAACTACATGGAGAACATGTCGAGCGTTTCCTCAAAAGAAAGGAACTCGAGAGAGGCCAATCGACGACTAAAGTACTTACAACTGTTGTCGACATTCATCAACAACAACCTTGGAGGCAACAAAGTACTCTTAATCCGAAGTTCCAGGAAGAGTATTCTTTCGAAGAGGATAAAGTTCCATCCATCTTCAAGTACCTCCTCGCCAACGACAAAATCAAGCTACCACCAATTACAAATCAGGAGGAAGCAAACAAGACTTCGGATCCTAAGTAATGTGCGTACCACAGGAGGGTCCATCACCCCACTAAGACTTGTATTACGTTAAAAAATAGCATTCAAGCCTTGGTTGATGTCGGCATCATAACGCTAAAAGAGGCCGAATGAGAATGGCTTCCTCCGATGAGTATAAGAGGTTAAACTGCTTCTCTGTGATACTCCTAAGAGTATACGAGTATAAACTACTTCTCGCCACTCCGAAGAGTATACGAGTATAAACTGCTTCTCACCACTCCGAAGAGTATACGAGTATAATATGTAGTCCTCATGTTGGACATTTATCTATTATGGCCCATGTGTTGGACCTTAATCATATGCAGTCCTCATGTTAGATATTTACCTATTGCGGCCCATGTGTTGTACCTTAATTATATGTCGTCATCGTGTTGGATATTTATCTATTATAATCCATGTGTTGGATATTCATCATATATAGTCCATGTGTTGGATACTTATTCGAGTTGTCTTATCTAATATGTAGCAGATGAAGTCCATGTGTTGGACACGTATCTGATATCTGTCAGAACACCTTTGATATGGTTTGGGATGAGTTGTCTTTTCTTATTACTCTATGTAGTAGCTTTTGAATTTGGTATTTAGCCATTCACAATTTGAGCTAACGGGATATTCGACATACCTATGCTCGTGTTGTGGATTTCTAAATATCAACATCCATTTATTTTAGAGTAAATGATAACTTATATGTATGCATTATCAAGTATTTTCCTTATATACAGGGAAAATGATCTAGGTAGGCTATTGCTTAATAGATAGAGCCTCCACTTCATTTAGTAGTCCTTCCCGGGGGACGGATGGAGGTAATCTTGCTTGCGCTCTGATGCTCTTGTTGTTATCCTTTTTATTTTATTTTATTTTAATTTTCAGGTGGCTCAGAGCATCGGAGGGCCGCAGGATGACGGATTTATTGCAAAGTCATCATCACATGAGTTACTAGTAGAGACTCCACAGTAGAGTTATTTCCATTCGAACATTAGAGTTTTGTATCATATTTTGTAAAGGCTATGAGCCTTATTTACATTATTAGTTGTTTCAAGTCAAGAATATTTATTTATTTCGGATGTCGGATGTATTCCAAATTATTCATGTAGACATGATTTATTTATGAGATACTCCTTTCTATATCATGTATGTTGTAGTTATTTCCTTTCTTTTACATGTTTTATACCTACACTTTACTTTGATTCCACTAGAGGATATTACTGTGATTGGTAAAACTTGTTGTTGCATAGTGTAGGTGCATGGAAGGTTTGATATCTTTGGGTTCACCTTGAACTGCAGCCATGTGTGAAAACAGGGGTGTCACAACTTATGCATTTGTTGTTAAACTTTTTCTTCAGTTGTTAACCTTATGCATTGGTTGTTGAGCTAATGTATTTGTTGTTAAGCTTTCTGTCAATTATTAAGTTTATGTGTTTGTTGTTACGCTTTTTCGTTAGTTGTTAAGTTTACATATTGGTTGTTAAGCTTATGTGTTTGTTAAGATTTTTCGTCAACTACTCAGTGTAACCATTAGCTATTAAGCATATCTTGTTAGTTGTTAAGTTTATGTTTTTGTTGTTAAGTCTAGCTGTCCCCGTATATGTATTTCTCCCCACAACTACATATTTCGAGTCATCTTCAACGAAATCATCAATTAGAAAAATTTTCTTTGGAGATTTGGCACTTTCAGCCATTATATAGAAAAATTAAAGCAATCCCTAGTTTTAAGAGATTTAGAGGGAGAAAAAAGGGAATCTTCTTCAAGGATACAATACTAACTTCTGAAAAGGTTTAATTATTTTCTTCATATGTTTTTTACATTTACTGCATTATATTATAAGTTGGATACCCCATTCCATGTGCTCTTGCCAATTCTAATAAGATTAATGCCTCAGGGACCCCAAATAGGGGACTCAAAAGGAGGATATGTAAGGTGTCCCCCCTCCAATTGCATGATGCACTGTTCAAAAATAATGCATCATGCAACCGGGGGACCTCACATGTTCCCCTTGGTTCTTCTATTTGTGATCCTTGTAGCAGCGCTCTTCTAATAATTCCGAATTCTTGTGTCCATTCTATATAAAAATATATCAAGATGTACGATGTTGCATAGAAGTGGGGCTAGGATTTAATTCCCACCGCCAATAACACGTAGGATGGGACCATAAATAACTTCCGTAGCATTGTAAAGTTTAGTCTTCACCAACAACATTTCTTAGCATTAATCCAAGTCTTAATATCATATTTTGATTCCCTTGAGCGCCTCTGTAATTAAATCTAATCAAGTTTGATTATTGTTCAAATTATGTCCAACTAATTATCCAAAACAGGTGATTAATTTGGATTTGAGCTTACTGGGTTCAACCAAACCGAGGTCCTAAGCCCAATTGAAATATATTAGTATACATTACTAACTTCTAAAACTGTTTAATTATTTTCTTCATATATTTTTTACATTTACTTAGATACCCCATTTTGTTTTTTGCGTACGTGCACCTTGTACTACTCTTGTCCATTTCCGTTCTAATACGGCCCTGCTTTTTGGCTCGCGGCCGCCCAACTCGCGGGCGGCACGCAAGAGCCAAAACAGGGGGTGGGCCCCCCT
>NC_033796.1:109515641-109570569 GCF_001876935.1 Asparagus officinalis
AGGGGGGCCCACCCCCTGTTTTGGCTCTTGCGTGCCGCCCGCGAGTTGAGCGGTCGCGAGCCAAAAAGTTTTTTCGTTCTAATAATGATGTGCTCATGTCCAATACTAATAATGTTGTGCTCTTGTCTCCATTCTATATAAAAAATATGAAGATGTACGATGTTTCATATTGGGGTTTGGTTCTCGGCACTTATAAATATCCCCCTCAGCCTTGGATAAAGATAGCAACACAGAGGAAGGATAGCAGGTGAAGGTATGGTAGTTTTTGGCATCTGGGTTTCTCTAATGCTTTGCATGTTTAACACCGGTTCTTTAATTATTGTCATATATATATCGTTTAATTACGATATAATTTTTGTTTAGGCATAACATGAGAAACCCCCCTTAACTTTGAACGATTATCAGAAAACCCCACTTAACTTTTAAAATATCAGAAAACCCACATTAAGTTTAGGGGTTATCCGCAAACCCCCTTTAATTTTAAGGTTCTATCAAGAAAAAAACCCCACGGCGTTATCCCTTATTATCCCAAATTATCAGTAGACAAAACTTCCCCTACATATATATTTTCTGCGGGTGAGTTTTTCTTGCAAGAAAGCATATTAATGTGTAATACTTAATTTTAAAAATTTTCATCACACAGGGGTTAAATCCATAACTGTGGAGTGTTTCTGTTTGCTGGGAATTTGGGATAATAAGGGATAACACAGTTAGGGGGTTTTGTGATAAAACCTTTTAGTTAAAGGGGGTTTTCTGAAAACCCCTAAACTTAAGAGTTTTTTTTTTGGTATTTTGAAAGTTAAGGGAAGTTTTCTAATAATCATCCAAAGTTAGGGGGGTTTCTGATATTAAGCCTTTTTTAAGTGAAGGTTCAGAATGAGCGCAATTTTCATCTGAGGGTATGAACAGATTATAATATAATTTCGGTATCATCAGATGTCTATCATTAAACCATTAAAGTGTAGTGAGAGAGCTCAAATACCACTATTATCTTAATTATTATTAGAGATCTCTTCCACTCATAAAAACTTTGAAGTAATTAAGGAGATGGGCTAGGATAATGTATTTGGCCCCAGTGCAATCAAAATGATTAATGTTATTTGAGTTATGATACCAAGCGTAGTTAACTATGTATCATCTTAACTCTATATCATCCTATCTCCCCCCCCCCACACACACAGTCCAAACTCACATGCATAATCGTCTGGTCGTTTCCATTTTAAGATTATTCGTACAATTACCTAGTGCAGGGAGTGAGAAAATGGAGGCCAGCGAGATCAAATCCATAGAGATCAGCCTTAGCTATAATCTGACAGCGGCAAACTACGTGAGCAAGATCGACATGATGCGTCAGGAGAACGCAGCGACTTGGTGTCGCAATCGTCCTGTACTCCCCACTGTAGTCGACGAAAAGGATCCTGGTTGGGTGAAGAAGCTCACTTGGTACGACATTGTACTGGTTTTCAATGATGGGAAGAGTAGGGTCAGGCTGAGGATCCGACGCGACCAGCTCTACCTTCAGGGCTTTCTCGTGAACGACACCGGTAAATGGTTCGAGCTGGGAAATAAGCACCTGATCGCTGAAGACTCAACACTTCTTCCTTACGGGCATAACTACAATGACCTGTTACGCGCAGCTGGCATCGAGACAACAGCAGGTCTCACTGGAGTCACCTTTGGGCGACAGAATCTCATGAACGCGGCACAATGGCTTCAAAACCCACCAAACGACAAGAAAAGACCCGAAGCGCTGCTCATTGTGATTGGCATGTTCTGTGAGTCTGCGAGGTTTATTCCGATTAGTAGCTATTTTAGGAGGACATGGCAAGAAAGCCAGAAAGCCCCTGCTTGGGTCGATAAACTAGTCCATCGGTGGGGAGGGCTCTCTGGATGTTGTTTGTTCTATGATGCGGATCCTACCTATAAATGGGTTCCTCAGACACTTGTGGTTGAGGGACCAGCACCGGATTATAAACCAGTAGAGGTTGTGGCTAAAACCCTCGTTGAGCTGCTGGAATATCTTGGCATACTGCAGAGGGATCCGGCGACTATCGTTGCTCCTAAGGCACAGGCTGTGGCTGAGTGATGTCCTGTGGGTTTTAATAATAATGCTATATATGGAATAAATGTGAGCCTGCTAAGGTTTCCATGGGTTCGGAGTGATGCTGTGCTCCGGTGAAGTCTGACGTCTTTTTCTGAGCTACTGTAATGGGCAACTAGTCTTTTGCATGAATAAATAAAGTTATGCTTGCTGTGTTTTTCCTTTCCTAAGACTGTGGCCAGTCCGTTAGTATTTCCTCACTTTCTATTACCACTTTGCCAGCAAAAGGTTCCGTACACAGCTTTCCATCTAAAATACACATTTTATCGTCATTAAAATTTTAATTTTTTGTCTAATACTCATGCTTCATAATCTGAACGCCAATCTTTCAAATTTATTGCTTCTCAACTTCTTTCTACAAGGAATTTTCTAGGAGCAAATAACAAGGGTGCGGTTATTTTCTACTGGAAGGATGTAAAACATTCTGTCGTATAAACACTGCAGTGATGTAAATGTTCTGTTGTACCAGTGATCAGTGTATTCATTCCCATACAAGATGTAAACATTAAACTGGCTTTGCGTATTGTAATATCTTGGTTCATATTATATATCTATCACTTGTAACGTGAAATTATCTGTGCAATCAGGGTTTTATGTTGAAAAAATATGTGATACCATGACTCATTTTTGTTGCTTTCCTTACCACTCTCTGCATCTTTTGCATCTCCTCTCATCTTCGTTAAAGCAGAACCACAATGAAGTTAATAACTTTCTTTAAAGAAAATTAATGACAAATTAATTTGTATGGGGTTGCAATAGCTCGAGCTCCTTGATCTCCATTTTTCCTTGTGGAAAGATGAAGAAGATGGCGCCTTGATCATTCTTGGTTCTTCAACTAATTTCTTGAAACATTCTTTAATTTAGAAAACTGTATGAGAGTGATGGAGAGAGAGAAGAGAGAATTTTGTAGCTAGTTAAATCTGATGACAAAAATAAAGCAACAGAGAGTGATGGAGAGAGAGAAGAGAGAATTTTGTAGCTAGTTAAATCTGATGACAAAAATAAAGCAACAACTTTTTTGGTGATGAAAATATTATTTATTAATGTTATAAAAATGTTTCGAGGAACATAAGACGCATGCAGATACAGTACAGTTCAAATATACGACAGCAGTAAATGTAGTGTAGTCTACCATGCAGAAGAACATGTTCTGCGCCAAGGTTTCGACACTCAATGGCTTAAAGTTGGCTCCTGCCATTTTAAAACAATGCAGGGCTAAACCGCTCATATGATAAATATGAAGTATATCTTGCCGGATTTGGATCCTCTCCACTACAAAAAAATAGTGGAGAGACCACTACTTTTAATCTCAAGCGTTGATTATTTGGTTGGCGGTTATGATACAATCTAAACCTAACACTTACCATACCCCCGTGTATTGTGTGAGTTTGTTAATCAGTCCGAATTGTTAGTTTGAGTCCAAGTTATTAGATAGAATTCTAGTTATGGTAGAATACTAGTTAGTAGATAGATTTCTAGTTATTGGATAAAGATTAAAGTTGTAATCTTATTCCTATATATATGTAAACAATCTTTATGAGTTTTAGAATGTGAATAAAATCAAGAAAAGTAGTCCATGCTCCATCCGGCCTGTGTTCATCAACCGAAATAGAGTTTTCCTCCTCTGTTTTGCTGCTGTTCGTCCTCTCAAAAAATCAGCCAGGTTCCATTTGTTTACAGGTTTGCACTCATAGCTTACAGGTCTTGTATTTTGACCGATCCTGTTTCAGAAGCCTACAAGTGGTATCAGAGCCGTGTATGCCTAAGTTTCAACCAAGATCTAAAGAGATGACGAGTTCGGAGAAGATGACAACCAAGGTGGGTTCTCTCACTCTTCAATACCCGACGCTATCGAGGGATAACTATGCTTCGTGGGCAATCAAGATGAAAGTCTACATGAAGGCTCAAGACGTGTGGGACGCCATTGAGCCCGCGGCAGGCGTGTTCGTGGAACACAGGAAGGATCAGATGGCATTGGCGGCCATCTACCAGGGGATTCCTGAAGAGACTTTGATGGTGATCGCAGAGAAGTAGATGGCAAAAGAGGCATGGGAGACGTTGAAAACAATGCATCTAGGAGCGGATCGGGTGAGGAACGCGAAGGTGCAGACCTTGAAGTCTGAGTTCGAACTTCTCCGGATGAAGGAGAATGATAACGTCGACGATTTTTCGATGAAATTGACAGGAGTTATCAACAAGATCCGGGCTTTAGGCGGCGAGATGCAGGAGAACTACGTCGTTAGAAAGCTACTTCGGGCGGTACCGGAAAGATTCCTTACTATCGTCTCCACGATTGAATAGTTCGGGGACATCGACGGCATGACACTCGAGGAGGCGATCAGGCGTCTCAAAGCCCACGAGGAGAGGGCACGTGTTTTTCGAAACAATGTCGACGATCACCTATTGTTGACGCATGGGGAGTGGCAAGCAAGGGGCAAAAGGAGCAGCCGAAACAACTTCTCCACACAGTCGATTAGTGACGGCAATGGACGAAACATCAAATGCTTCAATTGCGGAGTATATGGTCACTTTCAGTCGGAGTGTCACAAGCAACGCCGCAACCATGAACAGGAGGCTCATCTCACCCGTGCATATGACGAGGAGCCAACCTTGATGATGGCTATGTTAGAGGAATCGTCAAGTGCTATTTTGCTTAATGAGGAGAAGGTGGTGCCGGATTTACTTACAGCGGGGGAGGCACAAGTTGCCAACGACGTTTGGTACCTTGACAACGGAGCTAGCAATCACATGACCGGCCACCGAGACAAGTTCAAGGAGCTCGACGAGAACATCAAGGGAACCGTCAAGTTTGGTGATGGATCCGCGGTAGAGATCAAGGGGAAAGGCTCTATCCTCTTTCAGTGCAACAATGGCGATCAAAGGCTACTACCTGAGGTATATTATATTCCGAGCTTGAAATCTAACATTATTAGTCTTGGTCAGATGACTGAAGATGGGAGTAAGGTTGTTATTGCTGATGAGTTCCTGAGGGTGTTTGATAGGAACGGTGCTCTCTTGATGAGGGTGACACGTTCAACTAACCGATTGTACAGAATAGAGTTAAAGACTTGCAGGCCGGCGTGTTTGATGGTGAACATTAACGATCCAGCTTGGTTATAGCATGCTCGCCTTGGGCATGTCAATTTCTTCACCCTCAAGATGATGACTGATAAGAGGATGGCTTCCGGGTTGCCGAAGATCTTGCACCCGAATCAACTATGCGAAGGATGCCTCGTCGCCAAGCAAGCAAGACTGCCATTCCCTTCGCAAGCAAATTTCAGAGCTCAGAAGCCGCTGGAGTTACTACATGCTGACCTATGTGGCCCTATCACCCCATCTACACTTGCTGGTAACAGATACTTCCTTTCCTTCTTGTTGTTGATGATTTCAGCCGATGGATGTGGGTATACATGTTGAAGGCCAAGAGTCAAGCCTGTGAAACCTTCAAGAAGTTCAAAACAGAGGTTGAGAACGCATGTGACCACAAGGTGAAGACATTGAGGACGGATCGTGGTGGCGAGTTTTTGTCAAAGGAGTTCACCAAGTTATGTGAAGACTACGGCATCAAGCGTAATCTCACTGCACCGTACACCACGCAGCAAAACGGTGTAGTGGAAAGGCGTAACCGCACGGTGATGGACATGGCGAGAAGCTTACTTAAAAGCATGCATATGCCTAGAACAATGTGGGGTGAAGCGGTCAGGCATGCGGTGTACATCCTCAACCGACTACCAACCAAGGCGTTGTATGACCACACACCTTACGAAGCTTGGTTTGGTAAGAAACCCCACCTAGAACACTTGAGAGTTTTTGGATGTGTGGTGCATGTGAAAATTGTAGGTCCTTCTCATAAGAAACTCGACGACCGGAGCATGCCAATGGTGTATATTGGGGTAGAGGAAGGAAGCAAAGCGCATCGCCTTTACGACCCTCAACACGGTAAAATACGTGTAAGCAGAGATGTCGCGTTCAAGGAAGGAAAAGAATGGGATTGGAGCACAAATGGAGACGAGAGAGCACCTAGCTGGGTGGAGTTAACAGTGGAAGGCGAAACCGGAGCCGACAAGAGGCTAATCTGGACAGTTGACAGACCGAACAAAGCAGCCTGCTGCTGGCCGAAACAGTCCGCAAACACTTACTGGTCCAGGAACTGCTGCAGACGCAGCAAGCCCTACTGCATTGGAACTGTCCGGACCTCCTGAAACTGCAGCGATGACTCCAGAACCTGTGCGCTACCGGTCCCTAGCGGATATCTATGCAGAGACAGAAGTGATTGATCTCCCTGCAGAAGAATTATTCCTGATTTCTGAAGAACCTGCAAGCTACATTGAGGCTGCAACAGATCAAGAATGGCAGACAGCCATGGAGAAGGAATTGGAGGCCATCGAGAAGAATAAGACTTGGGTACTCACAGAGTTACCGCGGGGTTCCAAGCCCATTGGTCTCAAATGGGTGTACAAGCTGAAGAAGGACAATGAAGGCAACATTCTCAAAAACAAGGCAAGACTTGTAGCAAAAGGCTACGTTCAGCAGCAAGGCGTGGATTTCGATGAGGTGTTTGCACCTATGGCGAGGCTTGATACCATCAGAATAATCCTCGCTATATCAGCACAGAACAGGTGGGAGTTGACTCGGATAGTAACATTCATCGTCTTTTTTTTATCTCGAGCTATATGCGAGAACCTATAGGCAATTTTTTATGCCTACAAATGTCTACAAACTTTCAAAGGCACTCTACGGTTTACGCCAAGCACCTCGGGCATGGAACATGCACCTCGACAAATGCATGAAGGGCATCAGATTTGCAAGATGTACTCAGGAGCAGGCGGTATACACCAGGAGTAACAGAGGGGATTTACTCATTGTTGGCGTGTACGTGGATGACTTGATCGTTACGGGCTCGAGAGCGGATGAGATAAAGTTTTTCAAGCAACAGATGATGAAGGAGTTCGAGATGAGTGACCTTGGATTGCTTTCCTATTATCTTGGTATCGAGGTGGATCAGCAAGGTGATTGCATTGTGCTAAGGCAGGCGGCCTATGCGAAGAAAGTTTTGGGTCAGTTCGGCATGATGGATTGTAACCCGACCCAATATCCCATGGAAGCAAAGCTAAATCTTGGAAAGGATTCTGAAGGAACACCAGTGGACGCGACGGAGTATAGACGCATTATCGGATGCTTAAGGTATCTAACTCACACCTGACCCGATATCACATATGCCGTGGGGATTATGAGTAGGTACATGGAGCACCCTACAGTTTTGCATCGACAGGTTGTCAAGCATATTTTAAGGTACGTGAAGGGTACTGTATCCTATAGATTGGTGTACAAACGAGGTCGAGGCAATGAAGAGTTGGTGGGATTCACTGACAGTGATCTTGCGGGAGACGTTGATGACAGGCACAGCACAGGCAGCATGGCATTCTATCTAGGTGACAGCCTGGTCACTTGGACATCACAGAAGCAGAAGACGGTGGCATTATCATCCTGCGAGGTAGAATTTATGGCGGCAACTGCAGCAGCATGCCAAGGCCTGTGGTTGAGGAGTTTAATCAGCGAGGTGATTGGGAGTGAGCCCAAGCCGGTTACACTCTTCGTCGACAACAAGTCCGCGATTGCCTTGATGAAGAATCCAGTTTTCCATGGAAGAAGCAAGCATATCGACACACGGTTTCACTTCATTCGTGAGTGTGTTGAGCGAGGACAGATTAAAGTGGAGTTCGTGAGCACGAGCGAGCAGCGAGCGGATATTCTCATGAAGGCATTAGCAAGGGTGAAGTTCATCGAGATGCGGGAGCTGCTAGGAGTAAGGGACTTAGAGTCTCTTCCAGATTAAGGGGGAGAATGTGAGTTTGTTAATCAGTCCGAATTGTTAGTTTGAGTCCAAGTTATTAGATAGAATTCTAGTTATGGTAGAATACTAGTTAGTAGATAGATTTCTAGTTATTGGATAAAGATTAAAGTTGTAATCTTATTCCTATATATATGTAAACAATCTTTATGAGTTTTAGAATGTGAATAAAATCAAGAAAAGAAGTCCCTGCTCCATCCGGCCTGTGTTCATCAACCGAAACAGAGTTTTCCTCCTCTGTTTTGCTGCTGTTCGTCCTCTCAAAAAATCAGCCAGGTTCCATTTGTTTACATGTTTGCACTCATAGCTTACAGGTCTTGTATTTTGACCGATCATGTTTCAGAAGCCTACATATTGCACTCATTCCTAATTTGCACTAAAAGAAAAAATCATAACTATCAACTAGATAATCAATGGCTGTGATTATGTAGTGGTCCCTCCACTATTTTTTTTGTAGTGGAGTGGATCCGAATCCTATCTTGCCTTCATGTGATAAATACAAAACATCTCTTGCCTGCCACATGGATGGATGGATATTAATCAGGGAGGATTCAAGTTCTTTGGGTCCCAAAGATGAGCACCAAGACCTAAATTTAGAACAAACTTGTCAATATTCAGCTTAGCTCTCGCTTTCAAAAACGATGACGCTACGCAGCATGAGTACTTAAAATGCATGTAAGGATAAAGATGGGCAGATTTTAGTTTTACCTGTCAAAGCTCAATCTACAACACTATTTTTCAAATTTACGTCATGGCTGAGACGAGAATTATTCACTTTTACTACCCAATTCCACTTTTGAGGGATTGCCAGTCTTGGGAGTAGCAGCAGAAACACCATGATCGATGCAATGAAAGTTGAAAGAATTCACATATTAATAATGCTTTGAAGATTTCATCAAATCTATCACGGACTCACCACGACTAAGCCAGATGACATACTATCAAAAATATAAAATATGAACTATAAAGGATATTGGTATATTACCCTCAAATGTTAGAAAAATCAAACACGTTGTTCTTTAAGTGTATGTTGGGTTATGCTTGTGCATATGAGAGTATACTTCTATGCATGTATATCCGCATGTAAATGCAAGTTTGAGCAGGGACATGAATAATAATCTATATAGATATACGTCCTCAATTTGTAAGTTGCAGAAGACAACTAGGAGAATGTAACTAATAACTAATATGGTACCAGAGCAAAGATATTAGATCATGGAATTGATTGACCACAAGTGAGCAGGTGAGGGTACTATTTTAAAATAGTCCGGACTCACCATTTTAATTCGTGTTTGTTTTTTTTATCTGGACTAGACTATTTGAAAAAAAGGGATTGGTTAATACCTAAAAGTGAGACTAAACTAAACTCAACCCATCCCTACTTTTACAATCTGGGTATTAATCATTTAGGGGAACAAAGATTTTATGACTTAATTTGCCTAATTTTTTCTATGATTTTAATAAATCGGTCATTTATTTTTTTCAGCTTCATTCTTTACGAAATATTTCTGCGCCTCAAAATTTTCCTGCACACTTCCGTGATGTTTCTATCCCCACTACCTCAATGAATTAGTTACATGTGTACAAGCTTGCACCTCTTGGCCTACACTGTAATACACACAAACATACGTATGCACACACATGTATTTGTTGGATTTTTTGGTAAAAACTGCTTTCCAAAATGAGTTTTCAAACTATATATATATTAACTACAAGTACTTTTTATAAATGGTTAGTAGCCTAGTGGAAAGTTTATGTTTTGGTGTTTCAAAAGGTCCCTTGTTCGAGACCTGTAACGGCAAGCTGAGAAGTGTTTTATTTGAATTAATTCCTTATAAGTTCTAGTGGGTCGTGGGCCGTGGGCCTTGGGCCAATGGGCCAGGGATCGGTGCTAATCGGGCTGAGGGGCTAAATGGCGCTTTGTTAGGCGCACTTTTCACTTCGCACGGAGGCATCGGGGTGAGGTGGCGTTGTTTGGCGTCACGTTGGCTGCCTCATAGCATGAGGACGAGCTACGTATTCGCTCGAGGGTGACCCTACCGTTCTCGTAGTTTGACAAGGTTCGATCGTTCGACGAAGTTCATCTGTCATACGAGGTTCACCTGTTTGACGATGTTCGTTCATTCGACGAGGTTCGTCTGTCATACGAGGTTCGCTTGTTGACGAGGTTCGTCTGTCATACGAGGTTCGCCTGTTTGACGAGGTTCACTCGATCGACGAGGTTCGTATGTCATACGAGGTTCACCTGTTTGACTATGTTCATTCGTTCGATGAGTTTCGTATGTCATACGAGGTTCGCCTGTCTTACGACGTCCGTTTATCAAACGAGGTTCGTCTGATTTGCTGAGACGTGACCCTCGCGTTTCGTAACAACGCGTCCATTGATTGCCTCGTATTCAACAGCTACCACATGCAGCAGTTACAACAGCATTAAGGGCAATTTAATGTATTGATGTTACAATCTTAATTGTCATTAAGAATTGTAACGGTCATATTAATTGCTAATGACTCTTGAGCTAGCCTTAGAGGCCTATAAATAGCGCATTTGGGCAGCTCTTGGTGGAAGCTGGAAAATCTCTCACGAGCGTGGAATACGAACGTCAGTATAGAATTCGAACGTCGGAATACCCACGTGAGCTTGGAATACGAACGTCAGATTGACGTTGTTGTTGTGTTGTTGCTGTAGAAACTGTGTCCGCAGGAACCCTAAAACCGAAAGGTTTTGAACTGTAAGGTTCTGAGATCGAGGAGATCTTTTGCATTGACCGAAAGGTCTTACAGATCGAGGAGATATTGACAGTACTGGGTTAGTGCACACCAGAGTACTGTACTGCTGTTCCTGGAAGCAGTTTGGCCTTGAGATCCTTGCACCGGAATAGGCTAAATATTGCTTTAAGCATAGCGTTTCATAAACGCACAGCAATTAATTGAAAATTTTAAATTAACAGTACATCATCCTTCACTATTCAATTCCAGATTTAACCATAATTTCCAACAATCTTAAAGCAATATTTCAGATCTACTAATGGATCCTGCGTAATTCCAGATTTAACCATAATTTCCAACAATCTTAAAGCAATATTTCAGATCTACTAATGGATCCTGCGAGGACTCTTGGAGTGGATCAGATCTACTAATGGATCCTGCGAGGACTCTTGGAGTGGACTGTCTCAAGTTAGAAAACTTTGATGGATATAATTTTAACGTATGGCGTCGAAAAGTGATTTTTGGGATGCAACTCCTGAAAATCTACTATGTGGTTTCTGAGGAGAAACCTAACTTTGAAGAAGACTCAGAGTCTGAAGCCTCTTGGGATAAAGATGATCATTTCTGCAGGAGTTATCTTCTTAACTGTCTGGCTGATCATCTAGCAGATGCTTATACCAATAAGCCCTCTGCAAAGAAAATCTGGAATGCTCTGGAGGAGCAATACAAGTATGAGGAGAAGCTTTCCAAGTCTCACCTCATTGATAAATTTCTAGACTTCAAATTTAAAGATGACACTGAGGTTTTGCCTCAAGTTAAAGAGCTCGAAAAGCTTGTTATGAAGCTGAAGGATGAAAAGATCAGTCTTTGTCAAACCTTCATTTCTGGTGCAATTGTCAACAAGCTTCCTCCATCTTGGATGTCATTCTCCATGGACATTCGAAGAAAGAAAAGACAGGTGACTTTGTCTGATTTGAAGAGGTTCATTCGGATCGAGGACGAGATTCAGACTCGTACAAAGAATGAGCTCCTAGCTAAGCAGAAGGCGTCTGCTAACATGGTGGCTACTAACTCTGAAAAGGGTACCAGTTCTTCTCAAAAAAGAAGTCCTTCAACAAAAAGAAGAACCATAATCCGAAGAACCTGAATGTTCAGAAGAAAGATTTCAAGAAGAGCGGCAAATGCTTCAATTATGGGAAGCAAGGACATTTTGCCAAAGACTGCAAAGCATCAAAGAAGGGAACAGTACACAATGCTAATCAACTTGACAATTGTGTGGCTATGCTCTTTCAGGTGACAACTCCCAGCAAAGTCCCAGGTTGGTGGTTAGATACAGGTGCTACCTGTCATGTCTGCTCCAACAGAGATTTGTTCTCTTCCTATGTTGCTGCCAAAGAGAATGTATCAATGGTTGATCGTTCTGTTGTTTCTGTTCTTGGAACTGGGACTGTGGTGCTGACTCTTTCTTCAGAGAAGACTCTCACATTAAAGGATGTGAAACATGTTTCCTTAATTTGCCAAAAACTTAGTCTCTGGAAGCATATTGCGTGACGCTGGTATGAGCCTGATTTCCAAGGAGGAAATACTGTGTTATCTTTTAAGAAAATATATTTTGGCAATGCATATCGTACTGATGGCATGTATAAGATCAGTACTATTGTACCCAACTCAGTTGTAAATGAAGTATCCTCTTCTGCTTACTCCTCTGTATTATGGCATAATAGGCTAGGACATGTGAATTATAGAAAGCTGTCTAGCATGGAGAAGTTAGGATTACTTCCAAAATGTGGGGGTAACAAACCTGATAAGTGTGAAGTCTGTGCATAAGCGAAGCTGACAAGGAAGCCATTTCCAAGTGTCACAAGGAGCACCAATCTATTAGATCTGATTCACTCAGATACTTGTGATTTTAAGAGCTTCGTCACTCGAGGCGGCATGAAGTACTTTATCACTTTCATTGATGACCACTCTCGCTTCTGCCACGTCTACCTCCTGAAATCTAAAGATGAAGCCTTCAGCAAGTTTGTCGAGTTTTGGACTCGAGTGGAGAAGCAACTTGGACTTCAGGTGAAAAGACTTAGGAGTGACAGAGGAGGAGAGTACCGATCTAAGGAGTCGAGGCATATTTCAAGGAGCATGGAATCATTGCTGAAACCACTACTCTGTATTCTTCGCAATCTAATAGAATTACAGAAAGGAAGAATCGCACATTGACCGAGATGGTGAATTCGATGCTAATCACATCCGGTCTACCTACATGCTATTGGGGAGAGGCTTTGCTGATGGCAAACTGGATTCTGAACAGAGTACCCTATTTCAAAACTGATAGTACTCCTCATCAGTTATGGTTGGGATATCCAAATCCTTTGGATAGTCTCAAAGTGTGGGGGTGTCTCGTATATGTTTGAGTTCCAGATATCAGAAGCCCTAAGCTCGGACCAAAGGCAAACATATGTGTGTTTCTTGGCTTTGCTGAAGATAGTAATGCTTGCAGGTTCCTTGATCTTGGAACCAACTCCATCATCGAAGCTCGAGATGCATAATTCTTTGAGAATAAGTTTATCAAAGATAAATGATTATTGCTCAAAGATATAGCAGGGAATGCTAGTATGCCAGACGCACCAGAGGAGCCAGTTTCGTGAGAAACTGAAAATGTTAGTGATGAAGGAGTTATTGAACCATCTTTCAAGCATGTCAGGAGACAGAAAGATTTTGGAGATGATTTCATCACATATAATGTGGAAGGAGACCCACAGACTTTCCAAGAAGTAATATAGTCAACCGATGTTCTTTTGTGGAAAGAAGCTATAGATGATGAGATGGATTCATTGATCCAAAATCACACGTGGGAGCTGGTGGATGTACCTAAAGGTACTAGGCCTATCAGTTGCAAGTGGATCTTCAAAAAGAAGCTTCGTCCTGATGGTACTATTAAGAAGTACAAAGCAAGACTGGTGGCGAAAGGATTCTCTCAGAGAGAAGGAATAGACTTCTTTGACATCTATGCATCAGTTTGTAGGATCACTACCATCAGAGTGCTTATCGCATGGGCGGCAATAAAAAGGTTCGTCATACATCAGATGGATGTGAAGACTGCATTTCTTAATGGAGACCTAACGGAAGAGATCTACATGGAGAAAACAGAAGGACTTGATGCTCCAGCTGGTAAATTTTGTAAACCGATTAAGTCTCTATATGGACTTAAGCAGGCACCGAAACTCTGGCATGAGAAGTTCGATGGGGTTGTTCGCAATAATGGGTATCAAGTCAGTGAGTCTAACAAGTGCCTATACATCAAGGTCGCTGAAGGAAAGGTTGTGATTATTTGCCTCTATGTGGATGATATGCTCATCGTCGGGAGTGATTTGGAGATAGTTACATCTACCAAGAAATTTCTATAAGCTCAGTTCAGCATGAAGGACCTTGGAACTGCGGACGTGATTGTCGGAATCAAAATCATATACTCTGAGGAGGGTATTGGATTATCCTAATCTCATTATTCGAGAGCAAGCTAAGGAAGTATGGCTACTACGACCTGACAGAACTGTCAGTGCCATATGATTACAACAAGAAGCTTCGACCGAACACTGGAAGACCAGTAGAGCAGCTAAGGTACTCAAAGATAATTGGAAGCCTTATGTACGCAATGAGCTGCATAAGGCCAGATATAGCATTTGCTGTAGGAATGCTTAGTAGGTTCATAAATAATCCTGGAAAGCTTCACTAGGATGCTGTCCAGAGATTGATGAGAATCTTGAAAGGAACTACAGGTCTGGGCCTATTCTACACTGGATATCTGGCTGTAATCAAAGGCTATTCAGATGCGAACTGGTGCTCAGAACCAGATGAGTGCAGATCTACTGGAGGTTTTGTCTTCACCATGGGCGGAGCTGCTGTCTCGTGGAAATCTAAGAAGCAAACTATGATTGCACAGCCATTGGTGGAATCTGAGTTCTTCGCACTCTGTGCTATAGGAGATGAAGCTGAGTGGCTCAATTGTATTCTCCGAGACCTTCCATTGACAAAATTGCAAGACGCAATTACAATCTATTGTGATAATCAGGCAACAGGTGCTGTGGCAGCGAACTCGTTGTTTAATGGAAAGAAGCGGACCATTCGTTTGAAGCATGGCTATTTGAGAGAACTCATTTGCCAAGGAGTCATCTTAGTGGTTGACGTTCGGTCTTCAGAGAATGTGGCTGATCCTTTGACTATAGGTCAGAAAAAGGACATAGTCGAAAGGACGTCTGTAGCAATGGGTCTCAAAGTTTTGTGAGTCTTACAAATACTTACCATGTTCATCTAATTATTAGTTCAAAGCTTACACTACTAATAATAATGATAACTGGTTAAAAAGTCAAGTAAGATTTGTAAGGTTTGGTGAGTCTGACAAACACTTACCATTTCGTCAAGTTATTAGTTCAAAGCTTACGCTACTAATGACAAGATGATTGGTTCAAAAATCAAGTAAGATTTACAAGGAAATTCTATCATGTAAATAGGTTGGCTATTAAGTCTTAATAGGTCCAAAGCATTTCGAATGCGGGATGTTGGATAGGTAACATGCCTAAAGGACTCACCGATAATCCTATCATGTAAAGGGGTTGGCTGTTAAGCCTTAATGGGTCCCAAGCATTTCATATGCGGGGTGTTAGATAGGAAACACACCTAAAGGACTCACCTAGAATCCTATCATGAGAGAGGATGGCTCTTAAGCCTTAATGAGTTCAAAGCATTTCGGATGCAGGATGTTTGATAGGAAACATGCCTAAAGAACTCACCTATGCTTGGGTGGAGATTTGGCTGTCTCCTATGGTGTCTTGTGGAAAGATACCTAGAGCCCTAGCAGAAACCAGGACTAGCACAGGGCCATAAATATGCAAAGACAAAGGCAAATGTGGTTCAAAGTGAAAACTACACAGATGAGTTTGATTTTGTGTGATCGCTGGATTTTAGACATGTACTGGTTCAAGTCTATGCGACACCATGCATCTTTCTTCTATTCAGTTAGTCTAAGGGGGATTCAAGTCCTTGCGACATCTACCTTATGCACAATGATTGAAACGACGACACCATAACACGACACTAGTTTAAAAACTTGTGGGGGATTGTTAGATTTTTTGGTCAAAACTGCTTTCCAAAATGAGTTTTCAAACTATATATATATTAACTACAAGTACTTTTCATAAATGCTTAGTAGCCTAGTGGAAAGTTTATGTTTTGATGTTTCAAAAGGTCCCTTGTTCGAGGCTTGCTAATGGCAAGCCGAGAAGTGTTTTATTTGAATTAATCCCTCATAAGTTCTAGTGGGTCATGGGTCGTGGGCCGTGGGCCGTGGGCTGTGGGCCGATGGGCCAGGGATCGGGGCTAATCGGGCTGAGGCACTAAATGACGCTTTGTTAGGCGTACTTTGCACTTCGCACGGAAGCATCGGGGCGAGGTGGTGCTATTTGGCGCCACAGTGGCTGCCTCACACGCACGGAAGCATCGGGGCGAGGTGGTGCTATTTGGCGCCACATTGGCTGCCTCACAGGCTGCTTCGCAGCATGCGGATGAGCTACGTATTCGCTTGAGGGTGACCCTAGCGTTCTCATAGTTTGATAAGGTTTGCTCGTTCGACGAAGTTCATCTGTCATATGAGGTTCACCTGTTTGACGATGTTCGTTCGTTCGATGAGGTTCATCTATCATACGAGGTTTGCTTATTGACGAGGTTCGTCTGTCATATGAGGTTCGCCTGTTTGACGAGGTTCGCTCGATCGACGAGATTCGTATGTCATACGAGGTTCACCTGTTTGACTATGTTCGTTCGTTCGACAAGGTTCGCCTGTTTGACGACGTCCGTTTGTCAAAGGAGGTTCGTCTGATTTGCTGAGACGTGACCCTCACGTTTCGTAGCAACGCGTCCATTGATTGCCTCGTACTCAGCAGTTACCGCATGCAGCAGTTACAACAGCATTAAGGGCAATTTAATGTATTGATGTTATAATCTTAATTATCATTAAGAATTGTAACGGTCATATTAATTGCTAATGACTCTTGAGCTAGCCATAGAGGCCTATAAATAGCACCCTTGGGCAGCTCTTGGTGGAAGTTGGAAAATCTCTCGCGAGCGTGGAATTTGAGCGTCGGTATAGAATACGAATGTCGGAATACCCACGCAAGCTTGGAATACGAACGTCAGATTGACGTTGTTGTTGTGCTGCAAAAACTGTGCCCACAGGAACCCTAAAACCGAAAGGTTTTGAATCGTAAGGTTCTGAGATCGAGGAGATCTTTTGCCTTGACCGAAAAGTCTTACAGATCGAGGAGATCTTGACAGTACTGGGTTGGTGCACACCAGAGTACTGTACGGCTATTCCTGAAAGCAGTTTGGCCTTGGGATCCTTGCACCGGAGTAGGCCAAATATTGTTTTAAGTATAGCGTTTCACAAACGCACAATAGTTAATTAAAAATTTTAAATTAACAGTACATCATCCTTCACTGTTCAATTCCAGATTTAACTATAATTTCCAACATGTATGTATGTATGTATGCAAGTAACATGTTAAAAGAAAAAGTAACATCGATTCTAGGCTAGGTTATCCAAAAAAATAAAATAAATAAACATATATTATTAAGATTATGTTTGGAGTTTCAATATCTATGTGGATATGCAAGAAATATAATAGTTGACTGGAGGATAAAAATGTCTATTTTAGGCAAGCTCTCAACTTTGAATTTGTTTGTCAAACATATGGATTTATACCATATTAGATGACTTCTGCGTAAAATATTATTTGGTTATGCCCATAGTTCGAACAATTATAAGCTCATTAAAAACAAACACTAGTTTAGACTATTTTAAGCTAGTCTAACTGTTAGTCCGTATGAAAACAAACATCGGATTAGACTAAAATAGTCCTAAAATAACACAGTCTAAGGACTATAGTCCGGAGAGTATAATACCCATTAGTTGAAGAGTAAATAACAAACATAGCTAAATTCCCAAACTTCATAAAGTAAAGTCAGCCATGAGAGGATGCAACTTCAGATTTTAGTGCTGCAGTATGGCCATAAGTGGGAAAAAATGCAAAAGAAAAATTTAAATAATATGGATACTAGTTGGAGGAAATCTTAGGTATACATGATTTCCAGCTATTTATAGGGGATTGAGGGGTTTAACCGCACCCTTAATTCGCTCCTAAGTGGGGAAATGATCCCCTAAAATCATGGAAACGGTTTTTAAAACCATTCAGCTCGTGTTTGAATGCGTCAAAAACAAAATCCGCGTTCTGGCATGAATTTTGCGTTCGAACGCAGTGGTTGGAAGCTGCGTTTGCAGCTTTTGGAGGCTACGTTTGTAGCGTTTGGAAGCTGCGTTTGCGGCGGAACGTGAGCTGCATTTGTAGCTAGATCTGAGCTGCGTTTGCAGCCGAACGTAAGCTGCGTTTGCAGTTGAATGTGAGCTGTGTGAGCTGTGTTTGCAGCTGAATGTGAGCTTCATTGGCAGTTGATTACGCAGTGGTTGCATTGCTTTTACTATGGAACTCGGAGGCGAGCCTCAGACGAGCTTCAGACGAGCCTCAGGCGAGCTTCAGATGAGCTTTAGGCAAAGTCCAATGTTTAGGCAAAGTCCAGTCTTACAGATAGACTTCAGAACATAACTTGCTGCGAAGAACAGGTCAAAACTTTCAAACCGTAAGTCAGAATTGGACGAATTATATATGAAAATTGACTATCTCGACGTGACGGAGCCGACCAAGCTAACCCTAAGGGTTTGGTTTGCTCCCATCTGTTTCACCAAATTCCTTACAGTTTGAGAGATATCTGCGTTTTGATTTGAAGAGAATGTCAATTTGTAGTCTCTTTGCTAGAGCGTTACAAAGATCGTCATCTTGTAACATTCGTCTTAATTCCTTAAAAATATGATAGTCATCAGATTGTAACTCCTAATGCTGATTGTGAAAGCTATTGAATTAGAGCTTTCATTGGTTGTTGAAGGTCGTCACATTGTAGCATTTATCGATCTATGTGAAAGTTTTCTAATTGTAGCCTTTTGGAAGCCATCAAATTATAACTTCCATCATCAGTGTTTGATGAGGATCAGCTATCTGCAGTAATTTTTAGACAGCCTACAACTAAAATTTACAATTTTGTGAGCTATATCCCACGATTTTAGGCCATTTTCAGTCGTTTTGGTTAGCTAACAAATAATTTTGCAGTGGCCAAATTTTATTATTTTATGAGCTATAACCAATAATTTTTGGCCATTTTCAGTCATTTTGACCTTGTGGCAAATAATTTCATGAAGACCAAAATTAATGATCTCGTGAGCTATAATTCTGCAAAGGCCAAAGTTCATGACTTTATGAGCTTTAATCAACCATTTTTAGTCATTTTGACTAGTTGGCAAATAAATTCACGGATGCCAAATGTTATGATTTTATGAGCGATAACCCCTGAGTTTTGGCCATTTTTAGTCATTTTAATCTGTTGGCAATTGATTTTTTGGCGGCTAAATTTCATAATTTCTTGAACTATAACGCATGATTTTTGGACATCATTTGTAATCATACGAGCTGTAAGCAAATAATTTTTTGAGGTAAAAATTCACAATTTCATGAGGTATAACCCACATTTTAAGCTATTTTTGCTCGTTTTGCCTCGTGGGCAAATAATTTCGTGGAGGTCAAAAGTCTTGATTTCGTGAGCAATAATCCATGATTTTTTGTCATTTTTAGTCAGCTCGATTTTTTGTCAAATAATTTCATAGAGGCCAAAATTAACAATTTGGTGAACTATACCCCACAATTTTTAGCTATTTTTATTCGTTTCAATACGTTGTTAAATAATCCTGCAGAGGCTAAAATTCATAGTTTCATGGGCTATAATCCATGACCTTTTACCATTTTAGTCATTTTGACTTGTTGGCAAATAATTTCGTAGAGGCCAAAATTAACAATTTTGTAAGCTATAACCTATGAATATTAGCAAAAATTAGTGATTGCAAAACGTAGGCAAAAAATTTTGTGGAGGCTAAAATTAAAGATTTCAAGAGCTATAACCCATAATATTTTAGACATTATTTGTCATTTCGACACTTTGGCAAATAATTTTGCGAAGGCTAAAATTCACGATTTAGTGAGCTATAACCCACATTTTTAGCGATTTCTAATCATTTCAACATATTGTCACATAATATCGTGGTGGCAAAAATTCACGATTTTGTGAACTATTACTAATGATTTTCTGTCATTTTTAGTTGTTTCAACTTATTAGAAAATAATTTTATAGAGGCTAAAATTCATAATTTTGTGAGTGTAGACGTCAAAAATTGCCTATAGGTTCCCGTACGCAGTTCGAGATGGAGAGAAGACGATGAACGTCATTATCCGAATCAAGGAGGGTTATTTGACATCGACAAGCGCATGAAGCTAATCGGCGAACCGTTGATGACGTAGCAACAAGCCACCGGAATGGCGAACCAACTAGCTCGTGGGTTCACCGGCCACCTCCATGTGGCCCGCGCACTTATTAGCTAGCTCCAAGTGGTTCGCGTGCTCACCGGCCACCAAAACGGCAAATCACGTGTCTCGTACGCTCACTGGCCACCTCTAATTGGCCCGCACACTCATCAGCCAGCTCCAAATGGCCCGCGTATTCACCGGCCACTGAAATGGCAAATCAAGTGTCTCGTGCGCTCACCGGCCACCTCCATGTGGCCCGCACACTCACCAGCCACCTCCATGTTGCTGAAATGCATGGAACGAATCGGTGAAGCGTACAAATCAACGAAATGATGAAATACGCGTAATGACGGAACAAATCAAAACCCGAAAGACTAAAATAGCCACTGGCGGCCCGAGCCACCAAGTGGTGGCTCGGTGGCTGAGCCACCAATTGGTGGCTCGGCCAAAGCCGAGCCACCATTTGGTGGTTCGTACCAGGCCGAGCCACCAGACAGTAACTCGCGCAGATTAGATCCAAAAATGCGTTTTTTCAGTTTTCGACGGGTTTTTACGGGATTTCTTCTATTCTAGAGGTTCCCAACTGCCTAGAAATCATCTCCAAACGTGGTTACAGGGTTCTCAACTGAGGATAAGGCCAAATCCATCGTTCTTATTCGAAAACCCCTAACCGAAGCCTATAAATACAGGCCTAGGGGCTCATTTCACGGGGCGGACATCAAGAGGAAGAAGTGCTTTCAAATTGGAGAGTGGAACACGAATTTCAAAGGGTTAGCAGACCTTAGCGAAGTTCCTCAATAAAAAAAAGAGAGAGTTCGAGAGATCTGAGACCCGTCCTCCTATTCCTCCAGATTTAAGCTTGGTCTTAATCTCGAGAAGAGCCGTAATCTCGCTTGGTCGAGGTTACCGCTGCTACGATTACTTCCTTCGTGAAGTAAGAGCTTTGATTATCAATCTGTCAACCGGATCTGATCCGCGATGGTCCACGGACTAACGTGTCCCCGGCACAGGCGAAGTTCCCACGCAAACAACAGGAGATAAACTGTTGTTGTCCTATTTGACAAGAGTTATATTTTTTTTATTTTCATTGTATAAGGAGATCTTATAAAAGATCGACTTTTTCATTATTATTTGAGTTTATTATAACAACTAAAGGTGTAAAAAATTCAAAGCAATGAAAACATCAACTTTTGACCCAAACACGCTGGCGACCATAGTAGGAGCCAACAGCTTTGTTGCCGAAGCTGTCGTGTCCTAACCATGGATCTGGATCCCGACTGATGAAGAGGTCGAGTACGAGTTCGATCAACTAAAGTTCGAGGAGTATTTATCATCCTCCTCCGTAGATCCTCCACCCCTTGCAAGCGTAGGAAGATCAAGGCCCACGTTGCTGCTGTCCTCTCACCTTGCGACGCCCCCCAGCCTCCAACGAGGCCGGATCTTTAGATTTGGACTCCTCCTCAATCAAGGAGAAGGCCGCTAGAGGCGCTCCCACTTTATCGAAGAGAGCTCGCCAAAGGTAGCGTCAACGCCTCGCGCGCCAACTCGCCAAGTCTTTGGAGCCATTTGATGGGATATGCTATGAGACGGATCTGAAACTCAAAAGGCGTCAAGTGCCCCAACAACAAACAGGTGGCCCCTCCTCCAAACCAGCAGCGAATGAGTGGATCCAAATCAAAAGGATCCGTTCAACCCTCGAGGAGCACATTTAGAAGCGTCGCGCCCTGCTTGCGCATGCACGTATTCTCGTGCAGGAAGCATAAAACTTAAAGCAAGAAGAGGTGGTCAAGAAGCCACCAAAGTTCGAAACAGCATCAAAAAAATGTCGAACAGCGCCCGGAACTCGCGAACCACCCCTAGCTGGCTCGGCCAAAACCGAGCCACCAAATGGTGGCTCGGCCAAAACCGAGCCACCAAATGGTGGTTCGCGCCTTACCCGAACCGGTTCGGTTCGCCTTGCATTTAGTTCACCTCTCGTGGTCCCTTTTGAGTCTTTAACAGTCCCTGTTCCTGTACTGATGAATCACACACCTCCGGTGGAGCCCCACAGTAGCATGGACTTATCTCGTTTCAAGATGAGGAGGGTGGATCGTATAGGTCTTTTGCACGAGGATCAAGGCAAAGTTCTAATCAAAGAAAGCTCGGGCCCTGTGAATGAACCCCGAGCAACTCAATGAGCTGGGGGTCATACACGCCCTTGCAACAAGTCAGAACCTTTCCATAATGGGAAAACTCATGTAACTGACCGCCTCGGACTGCGAATCATTGTCCAACAGCCCGTTGAGGTTCCGCGCTCACGAAAGCATGGCTCCAAATGCATGACTCTTATGCTAGACCCAAGAGGGGGGGTGATTAGGGTCTTATGCTAATCTAATCCGATTTTATGCCACTTTAAAACTATTAACAAGTTATCCTAGCTAGTATAAAATACAACAAAATATATGAGCTAGGATAAGCAATATGAACAAAGGGAAATATCCTAGCTATAAGATATACTTTGAGATATATGCAAGGATATACAAATCACATAAGGGTAAACAAACTAAACAAGGTAGTGGACAAACTAAATAATGAGACAATGGCGATATGAGCAATGAGCACAAATATAAATGAACGCCAAAGCACACTCAAACACAATCAAATGATCACGGAGTTCGGACCTTCCGTCCTACGTCTCCACTCCCCACTCCCGGGGAGAAATCCACTATCATAACCTGGTTTTTTACTCTCACCCGAATAACGTTTACACCTCACAATATCAGTTTTCTAGCTAACCGAAAACTTTACAATCACACACTCTTGTAATCCCACTTTACACCCTCACAAGTGTTGGTCTCTAGTCCGTGTATCCCTCAAGTGTTAGGAATTATGACCTACCTCTAGGTAATACCACCTACTGCACTCCTCTTGGGATGACCCCGTCTCTCACCACACACTCCTCTCGGTGTACAAGTGTATTACAAAATGATCTCACAAATTAAGCACGAATACAACTTTGGTTGTTCTCTACAATAGACTGTTAGCCCTTATGTTTTGATGATGTTTTACATCCACCATTATCGGTACTAATGGCTTATTAAGTATAAATGTAGTGAATTCATATATCAAGCTTGTTAGTACCACAAATGGAGGGTTGGATGGAATATGCGCTACAACGATGATATCCAAAGGAGGAGGAGGCATAGTGATGAAGCAACGTTATTTCAAGAACAACAAATTCATATAGAAGCTTCATCAAATTCAAGCTATATCAAGACTCAAGCATTGCATTCTATATGAGGATATTAGCTATCTTTTATTTTTCTCTCTAGTGCTAGAATGTAGGCAAAGAGTTATTGACTTCACTTGAAGCTATTGGGATATCACACACACGTTTTCATACTTATGTTTTTAAGCGTTTTTTTACAAAATACTAATTTTCACAAGTATGAGGACCTATCTGTAAAATTCCTTTTCCAAACAGTTTTTTTTGTATTAAAAACATTTTACAAAGTTTCATAATTTTCAGAGGTCAAATAAATATTTTCCAAATATTTTAGTTGAGTCAAAACTGCTTGTCTAAAATGTATCAGAATGTGGTCGACCGCACCGGTCGACCGATGAAGTCTCTGTTTGTTTTTCTCGTTTTCGATCTGGATCGCGGTCGACTAAAAATTTTGTCGGTCGACCGCCCTATTATTCAAACGGTAATTTTGGTCCTTTTTTCCAGCGCTGCTTAGTACAGATCTCAGCGATGTTTTGTTCCAGATTTTGGGGGATTAAGGGATGGGATTAAACAGCTGTTTTTCTCCTATTTAAACTCCACCTCTTCTTCTTCCTCTTAGTCCCAGCTTTTGCAAATTTAAACAGCTGTTTTTCTCCTATTTAAACTCCACCTCTTCTTCTTCCTCTTAGTCCCAGCTTTTGCAAAAACCAGAGACGTTTGTTTTCACTGAGAAACTCCACCTCTTCTTCTTCCTCTTAGTCCCAGCTTTTGCAAAAACCAGAGACGTTTGTTTTCACTGAGAAAAATTTTCAAACTGTTCTTTCTATGTTTTTGTGTGTTCACTTCCCAGCTTCAGTGTGCTCTTCCTCTTTGCCATAGGGATGTTGTAAAGAGAGAGTCTTACACCATTTCTACTATCTTGTGAGTGTGATCTTGTGTTGATCAAATTGTGTGGGAGTGATCTAGTGAGATCAACTGTGTAGTGTGAGATCGTGAGGGGATCGTTATGTAGACGAAGTTCCGGCTTCCAAACCGGGCTGTGTAGTGGATTTCTCCTCGAGAGTGGGGAGCGGGGACGTAGGTCAGCGGACCGAACCTCGTTAACATATCGCGCGTCACAGGATAACGATTCCTAACCCTATCTCTTCTATTTTGATTGCTTTGGTGTACTGTGGTTATACTGTGGTTTGCTTGTCTTAATTTTATTACATAATTATAGCCTCTTGACCCCCCCCCCCCCCCCTCTAGGGTCCAACAATTGATATCAGAGCTCGGTCTCTATATTAGTTTTTGGTTTAATCACCTTAGAGAAAAGATCTTATGCAGGCTTCAATGAATGTGCATATGTTAGAAGGACAATCCACCACTAGACCACCACTCTTCACTGGGAGTAACTTTGCTTATTAGAAGGCTAGGATGAGAATTTATCTTCGTTGCATTGATCTTGACATCCTAGAGCTCATAGAAAAGAAATATGTAAAGTAGTCCAAAGTCGGGAACATGACCGATGGAGAAAGGCACCAAGCCAATCTCAATGCTAAGGCTATGAATGCCTTAATCTGTGGTCTTTCCCCCAATGAATATAATAGGGTTTCCACGTGTGCAACCGCATACGAAATATGGGTGAAATTATGTATTACACACGAAGGAACCCCACAAGTTAAGGAATCCAAGATTAGTGGACTTATGCATGAATATGAGTTATTTCAAATGCTTCCAAATGAATCTATTGATGCTATGTTTTCTCGCTTCACTAACATTATCAATGAATTGCATGGTCTTGATAAGAAGTTGACTATTCAAGAAATGAACTACAAGATTCTTTGTTCATTGACTCCGATGTGGGAACCCAAGGTGACGACGATAGAAGAAGCTCATGACCTTACCACTTTACCCCTCGATGGCCTCATCGGAAAGCTCAAGGTCCATGAGAAGAAGCTCAAGGGGAAGGAGAAGGAGGAAGTGCCCTCACGGGAAGTTGAGGAGCCATCACCAAAATTGAAGACCATAGCTCTCTTCTAGAGAAGTGGCTCATCTCTCTAGAAGAATCTCTAGACTTATAAAAATGAACAAAAAATTTAACCCTCGATCTAACAACAAGTTTTCTTCACGTGTAGGAAAATATTTCGAATGCAATGAACCGGGCCACATCGCTAAGGATTACCCCAAGCTCAAGGAGAAGTACATGAAGTACAAGAAGAAGAAGGCTATGTATGTCGGATGGGAAGAATCCGAACCAAGTGATTCGGATAGTAATGAGGAAGGAGCCAAACTTGCTCTTCATGATCCCAACATTTGTTTCATGGCCCATGAACAAGAGGTAATACCCGAGACCGAAAGTGAATCTTTCTACATGCAATGTGACATAGCTACGGCTCTAGAAGAATTGAACTTTGAATTTAAGAGAATGTCAAAAGAGTACTCTTCTTTCAAAAAATTGCATGCTTCTTGTGATATCAAGCTAGAATGACAACTACAATCACCATGGTAGAAATAGGTTTTATGGTTCTAACATTCGTACATACAAAAGAAATTTTGTATGCACCTATTGTATGAGACATGGACACATTTCTACTCATTGTAGAATTAAAGACAATGAAGATTTTTATGGTTTGATATGGGTACCCAAAGGTACCAAGACTACTAACCACCAAGGACCCAAGACATGGGTACCTAAAGCTACTACACCTTCATCTTCTTCTTTTGTAGGGAACGTCACGGCAACGACGTAAGGAGATGTGGTACCTTGATAGTGGTTGCTCACATCATATGACGGGCAACAAAGAGTTATTTGCAACCCTATCAAGGATTGAAGGAGGCAATGTCTCCTTCGGTGGTGGTGAGAAAGGTAAAATCATTGGTATCGGGTCTATTGGTAAGAAACCCTCACCCACAATTGAAGATGTTTATTTAGTAAGTGGTTTGAATCATAATCTTCTTAGTATTAGTCAATTGAGTGATAAAGGTTTTGATATTTCTTTTAAACCGGATAAATGCATCATTAGTATGGATGGAAAAATTGTTTTTATTGCAAATCGCAAGTCTAATGTTTACATTTTTGAGATGAATGAGTTAGTGAATCAAGATGTAAAGTGTCTTGCGGCAATTGATGAAAATCCTTGGATTTGGCACAAGAGACTTGGACATGCAAATATGGAGTTAATATCAAAATTGTCTAAGAAGAATCTTGTGAAAGGGCTACCTAGCTTGCACTTCATAAAAGATACAATTTGTGAGGATTGTGCCAAAGGTAAACAAACAAAATCTTCTTTTAAATCCATCAATGAGGTATCGACTTCTAAACCTTTGCAATTACTTCATCTTGATTTGTTTGGTCCTATGCGTGTTACCTCTCTTGGAGGCAAACACTATGTCTTTGTGATTATTGATGATTTCTCTCGTTTTACATGGACAATATTTCTTGCAAGTAAAAATGATTGTTTTGAAGAATTTTCTAATCATGTTAAACGAATTAAAAATGAAAAAGATTTGAAAGTTGTGAAAATTAGAAGTGATCATGGTGGTGAATTTCAAAATGAATTTTTTTATGATTTTTGTGCTCATCATGGTATAACTCACATGTTTTCCGCTCCTAGAACACCACAACAAAATGGTGTTGTTGAACGGAAAAATCACACCATACAAGAGATGGCACGCACTATGCTTAATTCTTTTGATTTGCCAAAATATTTTTGGGCGGAAGCCGTCAACACGGCTTGCCCTGTTTTAAATCGTGTTTTGATTAGACCAAAGCTTAAGAAAACTCCTTATGAACTTTATTATGGAAAAACTCCTTTCATTGGTTATTTTCGTGTCTTTGGTTGCAAATGTTTTATTTTAAATACAAAAGATCACCATGATAAATTTGATTCCAAAATTGATGTTGGTATTTTCTTGGGTTATGCACCTCGAAGTAAGGCTTATAGGGTCTTCAATAAACGAAGTCTCGTTGTTGAAGAATCTATAAACGTTACTTTTGATGAGACTAATGTTGGTTCTCAAGTTGTTCTACCTAGAAAAGATGATGATGATGATATTGAGGGAGGATTGGACTTTTTACAAATCAATGATACTCCCTCTATAGAAGCTCAAAAGGATATGGAAAGCTCCAATGCTCATGAACAAGTTGAACTTCCTAAAGCTTGAAAATTCGCATCAAACCATCCGAAGGAACAAATTATTAGGATCCCTTCACAAGGAGTTGTTACTTGCTCAAAATCTTTGAGTGAGTGTGGTAATGTTGCATTCTTATCTCAACTAGAACCTAAAAAGATTAATGATGCTTTAAATGATGAATTTTGGGTTTTGGCTATGCATGAAGAACTAAATAATTTTTAAAGAAATGATGTTTGGAAATTAGTTCCTAGGCCTAACAATGCTAGTGTTATTGGTACTAAATGGGTTTTTAGAAACAAACTTGATGAACATGGCATTGTTACTAGAAATAAAGCTCGTTTGGTTGCCCAAGGATACAATCAAGAGGAGGGCATAGACTATGATGAAACATTTGCACCGGTTACAAGGTTGGAATCCATTAGGATGTTTTTGGCATTTGCTAGCTTTAAAATTTTTAAATTATTTCAAATGGATGTTAAAAGTGCTTTCTTGAATGGTTTTATAGAAGAGAAAGTATATATTGAGCAACCCCCCGGTTTCATAGATCATGTTTTTCCTAATCATGTTTACCGGGTTCAAAAAGCTTTATATGGGTTGAAACAAGCTCCTAGAGCTTGGTATGCTCGCCTCTCTAGTTTTCTTGTTGAAAATGGTTTTTCAAAAGGAACTATTAATAACACTCTTTTTGTAAGAAAAAGGAAAAATGATTTTATTTTAGTTCAAATATATGTTGATGATATCATTTTCGGTGCTACTAATGAATCTTTGTGCAAGGAATTTTCTAAGGTTATACATGATCATTTTGAGATGAGTATGATGGGAGAGCTTACATTCTTTCTCGGGCTTCAAGTTAAGCAAACAAAGGATGAGATCTTCATTTCACAAAGCAAGTATGCAAAGGAATTGGTTAAGAAATTCAATTTGGAGAATTCTAAGCATGCGCCTACTCCCATGAGTACTAGTGTTAAGCTTGATGCGGATGAGAGTGGTGAAGATGTGGACCAAAAACTATACCGAGGTATGATAGGTAGTCTTCTTTATCTCACCGCTAGTAGACCCGACATCATGTTTAGTGTATGTGCATGTGCACGTTTTCAAGCTTCTCCAAAAGCATCTCATTTAATTGCGGTTAAAAGGATCATTAAGTATGTTAATGGAACTTTTAATCTTGGTTTATTTTATCCAAAAAGCACCTCTTTTGATTTATATGGTTTTTGTGATGCCGACTTTGCCGGATGTAAGGTAGATCGCAAGAGTACTAGTGGAACATGCCAATTCTTAGGAAATTCCCTTGTTTCTTGGGCTTCCAAGAAACAAAATTGTGTTGCATTGTCCACTACGGAAGCGGAATACATTGCCGCCGGCTTATGTTGTGCTCAAGTCTTATGGATGAAACAAAGTTTAGTTGACTATGATTTGAATTTTCAAAATATTAAAATCTTTTGTGATAACACAAGTGCCATAAATATTTCTAAAAATTCGGTTTTGCATTCTAGAACTAAGCATATTGATGTGCGCCATCATTTCTTACGCGATCATGTAGAGAGACAAGATGTATCCCTAGTATTTGTTGACACCAAATCTCAACTAGCGGATATATTTACTAAGCCTCTTGGAGAGGATGATTTTTGTCGCATAAGAAATGGTTTGGGCTTATGCACTATGTGAAAGTTCTACATTGCTTGCTTGTTTAGTTGCATTTTGCATCTTTCTTTACCCCATTTTTTGATGGTGACAAAGGGGGAGAGAAATCTCCTCATTTGTTGCATATACTTAGGGGGAGCTCATAGATAGGGGGAGCACCTATCTATAAGTTATCTTTATTTTTGCTCTTATATAATGGTTGGTTGTCATCATCAAAAAGGGGGAGATTGTTAGCCCTTATGTTTTGATGATGTTTTACAACCACCATTATCAATACTAATGGCTTATTAAGTATAAATGTAGTGAATTCATATATCAAGCTTGTTAGTACCACAAATGGAGGATTGGATGGAATATGCGCTACAACGATGATATCTAAAGAAGGAGGAGGCATAGTGATGAAACAACGTTATTTCAAGAACAACAAATTCAAATAGAAGCTTTATCAAATTCAAGCTATATCAAGACTCAAGCATTGCATGCTATATGAGGATATTAGCTATCTTTTATTTTTCTCTCTAGTGCTAGAATGTAGGCAAAGAGTTATTGACTTCACTTGAAGCTATTGGGATATCACACACACGTTTTCATACTTATGTTTTTAAGAGTTTTTTTACAAAATACTATTTTTCACAAGTATAAGGACCTATCTGCAAAATTCCTTTTCCAAACAGTTTGTTTTTGGTATTAAAAACATTTTACAAAGTTTCATAATTTTCAGAGGTCAAATAAATATTTTCCAAATATTTTAGTTGAGTCAAAACTGCTTGTCTGAAATGTATCAGAATGCGGTCGACCGCACCTATGATCATTCGTCAGTGGGCAGCAGAGAGTTTGTCGGTCGACCGATGCGGTCGACCGAGAGCTTGATTTTTCTGTCGGTCGACCGCACCGGTCGACCGATGAAGTCTCTGTTTGTTTTTTTTTTCGTTTTCGATCTGGATAGCGGTTGACCGAAAATTTCGTCGGTCGACCGCCGTATTATTCAAACGGTAATTTTGGTCCTTTTTTCCAGCGCCGCTCAGTACAGATCTCAGCGACGTTTTGTTCCAGATTTTGGGGGATTAAGGGATGGGTTTAAACAGCTGTTTTTCTCCTATTTAAACTCCACCTCTTCTTCTTCCTCTTAGTCCCAGCTTTTGCAAAAACCAGAGACGTTTGTTTTCACTGAGCAAAATTTTCAAACTGTTCTTTCTGTGTTTTTGTGTGTTCACTTCCCAGCTTCAGTGTGCTCTTCCTCTTTGCCATAGGGACGTTGTAAAGAGAGAGTCTTACACCATTTCTACTATCTTGTGAGTGTGATCTTGTGTAGATCAAATTGTGTGGGAGTGATCTAGTGAGATCAACTGTGTAGTGTGATATCGTGAGGGGATCATTGTGTAGACGAAGTTTTGGCTTCCAAACCGGGCTGTGTAGTGGATTTCTGCTCGAGAGTGAGGAGCAGGGACGTAGGTTAGTGGACCAAACCTCGTTAACATATCACGCGTCACAGGATAACAATTCCTAACCCTATCTCTTCTATTTTGATTGCTTTGGTGTACTGTGGTTTGCTTGTCTAAATTTTATTGCATAATTATAGCCTCTTGACCCTAATCACCCCCCTCTAGGGTCCAACATAGACGAGAACTCAATTAAGCTCACTCTCAATTGATACGACTCCCACAACCCGAATATACAATGTAAACAAATACAATAAGCTCACGTGGGTGTGTGTAACAATGAGAATAAATAAAATCTAACTTAAGAAGAACTAGTAATAAAATTGATATGAAATACAATAGTAAAAATGCTAGGAAATTGAGTTAATGAAACTTCTCTATAAACACAAAGAGAGGATGATGAGATATTAAAGATGAACTCCTCAACAAATGATGTAAGCTCCTCTTTGTAAAAGCAAACCCCAAACTTAAAACAAACTAAACAAACTTAAACCCTTATTAAACCTTATTTAAAAACTTATCTTAAGTAGTTATGAAAGATGAGAGCAAGGGGGTATTTATAGCCACCCAAAACTTTAGCAAAAACCCAATCAAAATGACCAAAAAGCCCAAAGAATCAGAAATCTGATTCTGTACAAATTATAGTCGTTACAGTGTGTGAGTCGACTTGTACTGTTCATGAGTCGACTCATAAGTAGTTGTTGCAGGCTAAAAACCAACTTATGGGTCGACCCATAAAATTCATGAGTCGACTCATCATGCATGGGTCGACTCATGAAGTCATGGGTCAACTCAGCAAAAACAAAAACACACTTTCCAGCACAGTTTGTGAGTCGACTTATGACAGACATGAGTCGACTCAACTTGTCTGGGTCGACTCATAATGTTATGAGTCGACTCATCAGAAATAAAATGTAAACTACACAATAGTTTATGAGTCGACTCAACATTGTTCATGAGTCGACTCAAGACATGCACACAGCCTGTTTTAAATAGTACATGTCAACTTAAAACATGATTTAAAAATATCAAATAAATTCAGAAAAATGTAATACTTTGGGAAATGATTGTAGATATGATAATAAACATGCTACAAAAATTGGTTTTCAAAAAGGACCTCTCAAATGAAAAATATCATTATTTTACAAATATGTCCATAACATGCAAACTTGATATACTTGAATTTTGATGTTTTGACATAAACCAAGTTTTGAAACTTTGTAAACTGATTTTATAGACTTAATAAATGATATAAACTATTGTTATGAAGTCTATAAACAATAAATACAATATCTTCATAAATACAACAGAATATAAAACATATGAGTATCTATATGAATATATATTTGTTTCATATCTATGAAATTAAACCAAAACAACTTATCCACATAGAAAACAAACATGTATACATAATTTTTGGAATTTATTTGTAAAAACTTTGTTTTACAAATAAAAACCAATAAGATGTGTATGTATATATAACTATATATATATACATAGAAACCAATAAGATGTGTATGTATATGATCGAGCTTAGAGTACTAACACACATAATATAAAACCTAAACTAAATATACCCAAGCTTGATTGATCTTCGATGTAGCTCAACTTGGTACACTTGTGGATGAAGCTAAAACTTAATTTGAATTGCATAGGCTTCACTCCACAATTCCGCCAACCTCCATTTGATATGATCGATATGGCGCAATTCCATCCATCCTCCAACATATTGTTTGCCTAGAATAAATACGAAAAAACAAACACTAGACAAATAATATTAGTTATAAATTGTTTGTTAAACATTATTAAAACAAGAAGGCCAACATCTTGAAGATGCTAACAAAGCGTTATATCCCCAGAAGGAAATGTATTCATCTCACAATGATAACGTTATACATGGGTAGTTGTGCCAGCACATGATAGGTTGCTCCGGCGATCATGCCAATGAGTTGTACTATTGGGCTGAGGGTACGAATAAATCTCGAAAGAGAAGTACCCAGGAAGCGGACTATCATTGTTCGTGTACCAAAATTATCAGGGCAGTATTATCAGCATATAGCTGCCCCAAGACTGCTCCACAGAGGGTCTCGGTCTAAAGGCTTTCCTCTGAAGCGTCGAAACCCAAATCAATGTGTTTTCACAAAAAAAGATCGGTCGTTCAAGATGACGAACTCCCAGAAGTTATCATCAACATGGTCAATAAGGGAAAGTCTCCAATTGTTTCAAGTGGTTCTAGCCCCGACTTTTCTCCAGGAAGAGGACTCAATTTGGGAATAGCCCAACTAATGTCTCGACTTCAGCTAGAATCTGTCGGACCTAAACAATCCGCAATCATGATTAACATGGCTGATAAGGAAAAGTCGACTCGACCTTCTAGTTCTGACCCCCTCATATCGTATCGTCTAACCCGGTTGCGATCGGGAACCATTAGACAAAGTGATTATCAGAGGATGAATAGAGGTCTATCCTCGGATGACGAGGTATTAGATGCCAACTCTGTAGTCACTTCCGACAATACAGTATCCAGCCCAGCTAATCCCATGAGGCATTCATGATCAACACTGAGAAAATAGCCAAAATTCTCGTGGATGCTCTAGCCAAGCAGAAAGAGGCATTCAAGATTGAAATGGAAATGGCTATGCAACGGATGAAGGAAGAGCATGACCAACAGATTCGGGCTCTGTCCAATCAATTTGGTGAATCCAGCCGTCGCAACATTGCTAACCAAGCAGGTAGCGATTTAGATTTGGATGAACACCTCAAAGCTGATAACTCTCACGTTTACCAAAACACTGAAGACAACAACGTTGGGGGTGGTCCCACCGAAGATAACAATGTCTGGGGTGGCTGTGTTGTTCCTTTTAGAAATCATCCAAAGTATGATACAGACGAGGACGAGAAGATGAAAGACCTCGAGAGCAAATTCAACGCTCTGATGTTTGCTCGAGAGGTGAAAAGGACCGGCATTCCATATCCCTATCCAAGAGAGTGGGAATCGATCCCGTATCCAACGAAGTTCAACCTGATCAACTTCATGCCATTCGACGGGAAGGGCTCGCCCACTCAACATTTGATCTACTTCAAGTCCCACTTGGGTATGATCTCCAGCAATGAAGCCTTGATGGTTCAGTCATTTGTTAGCACCCTTCGCGGGCCTGACTTCGATTGGTACCGCCGTCTCAAGCCTGGCAGTGTTAACAGCTAGGATGACATGGAAAGCTTATTCCTCGGTAATTTCTTTGATGATGACACCGATGTATCAATCAGGACGCTCTTTGAGGAGAAACAGGAAGACAAAGAGACGGTCGACGACTTTGTCAAGCGCTTCCGGAATAAGGCGATGAGTTGCTGAGATCCGGTCATAGAGGACTTCATCCTCCAAACCTGTCATAACAACATGTCCATTGATATCTTGGAAGTTATGGGAGTTGCACCGTCCAAGACTTGGAAAGAGTTGAAAGGTGCACGGAGAGCAGGCCGAACGCTTCCTCAGAAGGAAGAAAGCTGAGAAAAGCCAATCAACGGTTAACTTTACGAATTCGAGCTTCGCCTCCCGTGGTAAGGGGAAGACACCTGCAGTAGCTGTTGATGTTAATCAGACGTCATAGCAGCAACCCCGAACACAACAAAAGACTTCGGATCTGAGACTCCAAAAAGAGTACTCATTTAAGGATGAAGACGTTCCGGCTATTTTTGAGTCCCTCCTTAAAAACAACAAGATCAAGCTGCCATCTATCACAGATCAGGAGGAAGCTGATAATACTTCGGATCCAAAGTATTATGCGTACCACAGGAGGATCCTTCATCCCACCAAAACTTGCTTTACTCTCAAAAATAGCATCCAAACCTTGGTTGAAGCTGGCGTCATAACGCTGAATTAAGCCGAATGGCTACTCCAACAGGGCACACGAGTATAAACTATTTCTCCTGACTCCGAAGAGTATATGAGTATAAACTGCTTCTTAATCCTCCAACAGGTGCATGAGGTTTAAACTGCTACCTACATACTCCAATGGGTATATGAGTCTAAACTATTTCCTATCTTTGACGGGAAGTTCCTAGAGAATTTTATACATAATATTCTTAAGGATAAACCGATCATGCAACTGAGTACAAAGTTAAACCCAGTTTCACAAAGAAAGATGGGGGTAGATAATTCATGTAACGGTAATCTCCCGGAAGAATGCTATATGGTGTATTCTTAGGGATAACCCGGTCACTAAAAAAAGTGATGAATAAGAAACTGCCACTTGGACTCTGAATGTTCTCAAGGGTGAAACGTATCTCATTGCTAGGATCAATTTCACCAACCTCCAAGCACTCTTTTGCTGAGACGAGATTTGATCACTTCGTTAGATCAATCTTCCCTCACAAAAAACTCCCACCAGTATTTGATGATTTAAAATCTTCTACCACAGAATCCCTCACTGATCAAATTAATTGACGGTGGGTCCACTAAAATTCTTTATGGTTTAATCCATTCAAACTCCCACTACGTCTGTGCACTCAACACTTCCGTTGTTAGAGTCTGGACATAATGCTTGGAATTTTAATCTTCCAATCCTTGACGATTGTCAAACCCCTTCGTGTTAAGTTCTTATCACTTGACACCAAGAACCCCCACTGAGTGATTGGTATAAGTCAACACTCCTACTATGATTTGTACTCCGACTCCCACTGTCTACTTGGTCAAACCTTCCTACAGTTAGGACCATAATCAAAATCCCCTCTTGATTCCTTCCATGAACGAGAGGTCCACTTTCAAATCAAGTTGTCAAACCTTCCTACAGTTAGGACCACAATCAAAATCTCATCTTCATTCCTTCCATGAACGAGAGGTCCACTTTCAAATCGAGTGATCAAAACTTCCTACAGTTAGGGTCGACTCGAACTCCCACTTAGTCAAACCTTCCTACAGTTAGGGCCAAAGCCAAAATCCCCTCTCGATTCCTTCCATGAATGAGAGTTCCACTTTTAAATTGAGTGATCAAACCTTCCTATAGTTAGGATCGTCTCAAGCATCCCACTTGGTCAAACCTTCCTACAGTTAGGACTAAAATTAGAGTTCCCCTCTCGATAAACGAGAAATCCACCTTCAGATTGGGTAGTCAAACCTTTCGACAGCTAGGATTATCTGAATCTTTTCGATTCTCGAAATGGAGATCCCACTCTTAGTTTCACCTTCCCGGATTCTTGAAGTGAAGATCCTACTTTAAGTTTCCTTTACAATTGAAGAAAGAATATAAAATTCTTCCTCTCCAGCATCGGGTTCGTCTTTGCCCCAAGAAAAGACACGCATGGGAAATTTTATCCCGAATCCTAAGAAGGGATAAGTCAACGCCTAACACGCATTGTCGGTTTAGTCTTTCATCGATTGAAGAAGATACCAGAATCCAAGTCTGGGGAATTTTATCCCGAAGCCTAAGTAGGGATAAGTCAGCGCCTAACACGTATTGCCAGCTAGTCTATTCCCGTAAGAAAGATGAAGTCTATGTATTCAATATCATAACACTAAGAGAGTTAACTCTTTTAGCAAAACGTTACATACGGAACGGACTTAAACAATCCGCATGCTAGCCCGACTCAAACGGTAGTCGGTAAAGGCTCCGCATGCTAGCCCGACTCAAACGGTAGTCGGTAAAGGCTCATCAAACCCGTTGATGACTGAGGGTTTGTCAAAAATCCTATAAATCTCAAACGGTAGTCGGTAAAGGCTCATCAAACCCGTTGATGACTGAGGGTTTGTCAAAAATCCTATAAATACGATAATCACTGACGCACCAGCTTCATTAGTTAGTCTTGTGACTTGAGCATCCGACAATCTCAGGATAAGATCCATACCTGCAGATGAATCAGCTTTCATAGTTGGTCCTGCAGCCTCGACACTTGGGACCATCATGCTCCAATACCTGAAGAGTTTAAGATGTGTAAACTCCAGCAAACGTACGAGTATAAACTGTGTTAACACCGGTCAACACGTTACAACAAGGGTTAACGTCAGTCAACGTATCGATAATTTCACCAAAATAAGGTGCAGAATAAAATTTCTAGGTTAAAGGATGATTCTAGGGAGTTTAATCAAATTCAGATACCAACTCCCGACAAAGACGATCAGTTCAACGTCAACTCAATGAAAATAGCTAAGTTTAAATACTTACACACCAATTTTAGTTCAAGACTTTAACAATGGTCAGACGATAAACGCAGTGCCAGAAAAACTTCATCTATTCGACAAAATACTGAATAGACTAAAGGTTGAAGAAGTCAAGTATTGAAGCAATTCATAGGTCCTTCTACGCGAAGAGGTTAAAGACAGGGCCTGTCATATCCAAAGTATTCCAACCTCCTCTATAAAAGAATGAGCCTGAAACATTTTGGAGGGGGTATCTGTAGGTGTCAAAAATTGCCTATAGGTTCCCGCATATAGTTCGATATGGAGAGAAGATGATAAACATCATTATCTGAATCAAGGAGGGTTATCTGACGTCGACAAGTGCATAAAGCGAATCGGCGAACCGTTGATGACGTAGCAACAAGCCACTGGAATGGCGAACCAACTGGCCCGTGCGCTCACCGGCCACCCCCAATTGGCCCCCGCACTGATCAGCCAGCTCCAAGTGGCCCGCGTGCTCATCGACCACCGAAAAGGCAAATCAAGTGTCTCGTGCGCTCACTGGCCACCTCCATATGGCCCGCGCACTCACCAGCCACCTCTATGTTTCCGAAATGCATGGAACGAATCAGTGAAGCATACAAATCAACGAAACAATGAAATACGCATAACGACGGAACAAATCAAAACCCGAAAGGCTGAAATAGCCACTGGCGGCCGAGTCGCATTGAAACATGACTCGTCGAACCAGCTCGGGCTCGCCCATAGCCGAGCCACCAATTGGTGGCTCAGCCAAGGCCAAGCCACCAAACGGTGGCTCGGCCAAAGCCGATCCACCATTTGGTGGCTCGACCGGGGCCGAGCCACCAGACAGTGACTCGCGCAGATTCGATCCAAAAACATGTTTTTTTAGTTTTCAACGGGTTTTCACGGGATTTCTTCTATTCCAGAGGTTCCCAACTGCCTAGATAACATCTCCAAATATGGTTACACGGTTGTCAACTGAGGATAAGGCCAAATCCATCGTTCTTATCCAAAAACCCTAACCGAAGCCTATAAATACAGGCCTATGGGCTCATTTCATGGGGCGGACATCAAGAGGGCGAAGTGCTGTCAAATTGGAGAGTGGTGCACGAATTTCAGAGGGTTGGAAGATCTTAGTGAAGTTCCTCAATAAAAAAAAGAGAGATTTTGAGAGATCTGAGACCCGTCCCCCTGTTTCTCCAGATTTATGCTTGGTCTTAATCTCGAGAAGAGTCGTAATCTCACTTGGTCGAGGTTACCGCTGCTGTGATTACTTCCTTCGTGAAGTAAGAGCTTTAATTATCAATCTGTCAACCGGATCTGATCTGTGGTGGTCCACGAACTAACGCGTCCCCGACACAGGCGAAGTTGCCACGCAAACAACAGGAGATAAACTGATGTTGTGTTGTTTGACAAGAGTTGTATTTTTTTTATTTTCATTGTATAAGGAGATCTTATAAAAAGATTGACTTTTTCTTTTTTATTTGAGTTTATTGTAACGACTAAAGTTGTAATAGATTCAAAGCAATGAAAACATCAACTTTTGACCCAAACAATAAGCTATTTAATCCATGAGTTAAGGCCATATTTAGTTGTTTCGACAAGTTGGCACATAATCTCACGAAATGTAATTTTTAAGATTTTATGAGCTATAACCCACGATTTTTAGTCATTTTGACCTATTGGCAAATTTCCTAAAGGCCAAAATTTACGATTTCATGTCCTATAACTCATGATTTTCAACCCTTTTTAGTCATTCGAATCACAGGAAAATAATTTTCCACATGCTAAAATTCATGATTTTGTGAGTTATAATTCACAATTTTTGACTATTTTAAATCATTGTAAAATAATTGGTAAATAACTTCATGGAGGTCAAAATACGATTTCATGAGCCATGACTTATAAATTTTTTACCATTTTAGTCATTTTGACCCAATGACAAATAATTTCGTCGAGCACAAAATTTACCATTTTCAGCTATAACCCATGATTTTGGCTATTTTTAACCATTGCAAACCATTTGCAAATAACTTCTCGGAAGCCAAAATTGAAGATTTCATGAGCTATAAGCCACGATTTTTGGCTATTATTAGTCCTTTCGACCAATTTGCAAATAATTTTATGGAGGCTAAAATTCAAGAGTTATTATGCTATAACCCATAATTTTTGATCATTTTTAATTATCTCGACCTATTGACAAATACTTCTACTTTGGCCAAAATTTATAATTTCTAATGCTATAACTGACAATTTTTTACTATTATTAGTCATTTTGACTAGTTGGCAATTAATTTAATGCGGCCAGATTAACAATTTAGTGAGCATAATCAAAAAATATTGGTCATTATTAATCATTTTGACCCGTTGGTAAATAATTCCACGTAGGCCAAAATTTATGATTTTGTTTGCTATAATCCATGCTTTTTAGCAATTTTAGTTGTTTTGACCCATTGTTAAATAATTTCATGGTGACTAAAATTAATGATTTCCAGAGCTATAACCTATGTATTTGGTCATTTTTAGTATTTTTGACCCATTGTCAAATAAATTCATGGTGGCCAAAATTTACATTTTCGAGAGATATAACCTACAAATTCTGGTTATTTTTAGTCATTTCAGCACATTGGTAAATAATTCCATGGGGCTAAAATTCATGGTTTCGTAGGCTATAACCTATGATTTTTTGTCATTTTGATCATTTTGACCCGTTAGTAAATAATTTCATGGAGGCCACAATTCACAATTTTGTCGGCTATTACCCACTATTTTTGGTCTTTTTAGTCATTTCAAATTATTGGTAAATAATTTTGCGGAGGCCAAATTTAAAGATTTGATGAGCTATAACGGACCATTTTTGGCTATTACTAATCATTTCGGCCTATCAACAAATAATTTTGCGAAAACTAAAATTCACGATTTCATTAGCTATATAACCTACGATGTTTTGTCATTATTAGTTGTTTCAATCTATTGGTAAATTGTTTTGTAGTGTCCAAAATTCATCTTTGTGTGCTATAAGCCACCAATTTTGGCTATATTTAGTCATTTTGACAAATTACCGAATATTTTCTTGGAAGCCAAATTCATGATGTTGTGAGCCATAACCCGCAATTGTTGGTCATTTTTAGTCATTTCAAACTGTTAGCAAATAATTTTATAGGGCTAAAATTTTCAATTTTTTGAGCTATAACCATGATTTTCGGTCATTTTTAGTTATTTTGACCTTATAGCAAATAATTTCATTGAGGATAAAATTCACGATTTCATTAGTTACAACTCATGACTTTTTAGCCATTTTTACTATCTTCGACCCATTGGCAAATAATTTTGTGGGGGTGAAAATTCATGATTTTCTGAGCTATAATCCTTTACTTTTTCTCTTTTTTAGTTATTTTAACTAGTTAGCAAAAATTTTTATGAAGGCTAAAATTGACAATTTCATGAGTTGTAGCCCATGATTTTCTTACTATTTTGATTTGTTTTGACACGTTGGTAATAATTTCGTGGAGGTCAAAATTTAAGGTATCATGAACTGTAACTTTCAATTTGTTTTTTAATTTTAGTTGTTTTGTGTCGTTGAAAATAATTTTGCAGATGCTTAAAGTTACAATTTTGTGAGCTATAACCTATAATTTTTTGCCTATTTTTAGTGGTTTTGAACTATTGGCAAATATTTTCATACTGGCCAAAATGGAAGATTTAATGAGCTATAACCAATAATTTTTAGTAATTTTTAATAGTTTTAACCAATTGGAAAATATTAACGTGCAGGCCTAAATTAAATATTTGATAAGTTCTTATCCATGATTTTTGGCAACTCTTAGCCATTTTGACTCGTGGTCAAATATTTTCAGTGGCCAAAATTTGCGATTTTGTGAGCTACAACCAATGATATTTGACCATTTTAATTTATTTTAACCTATTATCAAATAATTTTACGGTTGTCAAAATTCACGAATTTATGAGTTATAACCCATGATTTTTGGTAATTTTTAGTCATTTTAACCACACTACAAATAATTTTGCAGTGGTCAAAATATTCGATTGCATGAGGTATATCCCATAACTCTTGAGCATATTTAGTCATTTTCACCCATTGGCAAATAATTCCAAAAAGGTCGTTTCTTGAGCCCATTTTTAGTCGTTTCGACCCATTAGCAAATAATTCTGTGGAGGTCAAAATTAATTTTGTGAACTAATCCTCGATTTATAACCATTTTAGTTGTTTTGATCCATTGTCATATAATTTTGTGGTAGCAAAAATTCACGATTTTGTGAGCTATTATCCATGATTTTAGACATTTTTAGTGATTTTGACTTGCTAGAAAATAATTTTGCATATGTTCAAATTCACGATTAAGTGAGCTCTAACCTATGAGTTTAGGCCATTTTTAGTCATTTCGACAAGTTAGCAAATAATTTCACAAAGGTCAATCTTCATACAAGCTATAAGCCACAATTTTTGGCTATTTTTACTCATTTTGACATGTTAGCAAATAATTTCCTAAAGACAAAAATTCATGATTTCACGATTTATAACCCATAATTAGCGGCCATTTTTATCTTCTGTAGAGCGTTGCAAGGACCGTTGTTCAATAATCCTAGTTTTAGTTGTTGTGGGGTGTAAAAGCCGTCAGATTGTAACTTTCACTGTAGATTGTGAAGACTGCTGCATAGAATTTTCATCAATCGTCAGAAGTGTCGTTGAATTGTAACTCTTCTCGATCTATGTGAAAAGCCCTCCATTCGTAACTTTCGTTCACCGACCCGAAAACTATTTGATTGTAGCTTTCGTTGTAGGAGCTAGACGGGAATCAACATCCATAGTGTCTTAAAGATGAATATTCGCCCATAGCTCTCTACCAAGCAACTCACCAACTGAGTCCAACTTTTTATTTCTGAAATCGTCCCACTGCTCATCAGCATCTCTAATAGTTGCTATGATATTAGCCATGCTGTTGTCACAGCCATCAAGATCAATCATCTCAGAAGTGTATGTCGTGTTTGTGGCGATTGTGGAGTTGCGGATACAGTGATTGGGAAGTCGTCTGATTGTGACCTCCGTTGTCGGAGCTTGTTTGAATAAGCTATCTATTGTGATTTTTAGACAGCCTACACCCATAGATGCACAGTATTTGCTTGTGTCATGTAAACATTTGAAACCATGTTATCTTGTGTGTAGGAATGAACACCCTCTTGAGACTGTGATGGATTGTTGACGGACACATTAGCAGCTAGATCAATTTTCTTCTTTCTTCGCCTACTTGTTGGCTTCATTCTGTTTTGCCTAGGCCGACCTTTCCGAGTCTGAGAGAGAGGATCCAATATGTTTTCATTTTCATCCTTTTCATAGTCCTTTTCTTCTTCCACAAAATCATGATTCATCTCTACTTCTTTTCCTTTCTAACTTGATTCAGCAAGTTGTAGTTCTCTAAATTTGGTGTCTATCCATTTTTTAACAACCTCACATTCATGATTGTTTTGAGCAGCAAGATCAGCAACCTCACTAAATGCAAGACATAGCTCGTGATAGCGTAATTGTTCAGGTGTGACAACCCAAGTATTAAATTTAACTTTCATCTTCGAGTGGGCTCGCCTCACATCCTTTCGCCACCTTTGTAGAATGTACTTTTCCAGAAGAAAGCTGACGTCGTGACGAATAAGAATGGTAAGGGCATGTCTACATACTATGCCTTTAAACACAAACAACTGACAACTACATTCAACTTCACTGTCCGTTTCACGAAAGGATACTTTGAAGAATTTAGGAATCCTTTTGCCGCCCTCCAACCGCAAAGTCATGTCCCGAATGACATACTCAAGCACCCCTGCTCCCTCCTGAAAGTTTACAATATCACAATACATCTTTCCCGTGAATTCAGCTTGAAACTCTTTAAACTTTGCTAAAGTGTAGACTCCCTGAATTTGACTCTCCATATCATAAGTTGTTGCGGTAGCTTTTACTTTTGAAAATGACTCAGCATCGGCCCGCATCTCCTTTTCAGTCTTGTTTCTTAATGCATTTTCATATTGCTCTACAAACTGTTTCAGACTTGTTTTCGAATTGACATATCCATCAAAAAAAGCATTCATGCTTTCACTTCGCTGAGTAGTTGACATTCCTGCCCAAAAACAATTTTTGACAAAACATGGAACCCATCGGTTTCTCTCCTCGTACAATTCACATAACCAATCACAATCCTCCAATCCATACATGTCAACCATTTCATTCCACTGTATTTCAAACTCTTGTGGACTTTGTGTGTCATACACCACTCCTTTCATGGTAGAACTTATGGCCTCATATTCAGTGTACCTTCCTAACTTTTCTGACAACTTCTTCATTATATGCCACAAACACCATCTGTGTCTAGTGTTTGGAAAAACAATCTCAATTGCATTTTTCATGGCTCTTGCTTGGTCAGTTATTATCCCTTGCGGAGCACATCCATCCATGCATTCAACCCACTTCGTAAATAGCCATATGAAAGTCTCTGTGTCTTCTTTTGAAATCAACCCACATCCAAGTAAAATTGATTGCCCATGATGGTTAACGCCAACAAATGGTGCAAATGGCATATCATATTTATTTGTTAAGTATGTGGTATCAAAAGTGACGACCTCACCAAACTCTTTGTAAGCTTCTCTGCTCCTACCATCTGCCCAAAATACATTTTTCAAATGATCTTCATCATCCAATTCAATATCAAAATAGAAACCTGAATTTTCTGCAACCATCCTTGAAAAATATTTCATAATCGCTGAAGCATCACCTTCGCCGAGACGTAAACGCCTTGATTCATCAACCAAGTTCCTGCAAGCCTTTTCATCACACAACATATTCTCATATCCACCAGCCTCATGTACTAGTGAGCTAAAATTTTTGTTCATTCTGATTCCGGCTTGATCATTCAAATTAATTTGATGTCTAACATGTGCACTAATTCTTCGGTTGCATCGAAAGAAACGACTTTTAGTAGGGCTAAGGCCATGATTATGCTCCAGAACAACCACAGATATTTCCCATCTTCCATCCAGATTTAACCTAGCTGTTATCTTTGCATTACACCCAACTTTGTAGCTTGTTTGTGGTTTTAAAGGATTTTGACAAGTACTATTATGTTTGCCAGCTCGACCACATACTAAAGTTATACTTCTAACAATGCCTATTACATTCTTCCTTCTTGTATGTTTCTTAACTGGAAATCCACTGCTCTTTGCATAGTCTCTGTAGAACTCAAACAATTCATCTGGATCATTAAACTCCATCCCAATTTTAGGCTCATTTTGCTCAATCTGCTGATCAGTATTCTGAGGCAACTCATATCTCTCATCAACCGAGCAATTAATCCCGCCATCATCATCTAAATCATCTGCCATGCCTGTTCAAATTGATCATCAATAAATGATCAATAAACTTTACCAAAAAATAGTTGACAGAAACTGAACAAAGAAATTGAGCTGAACAAAGAAATTGAGCAAAGAACTGACTGAAACTGAAAAGTTGCATCTTGAAAACACAGATTTTATTCCTTAACAGAGAAGACTAACTTTTATTTAGAGCCTGCCTCAAATTAATCACATTCAAAGAAAATGAGATCTCTAACATGTATTGTAGTATGGAAAATAAAATAAAAGATTAACATAGTATGCCTCTCGAATCTGGATGCTCAAACAAAAAGTCAAATAAAAGATTAACATAAAATAAAAGATTTTATAATGCAAGGAAAATTAGCTACACAGTATGCCTCTCGAATCTGGATGCTCAAACAAAAAAATCAAATAAAAGATTAACATAGTGCATCAATACCAAATGGGTTAAAATACCCAGCGTTAAATCAACTACCCAAATTTTCTCTCATAAAGCGGATTTGACGGGGGGGTTGGGGGAGGGGAGGAAGGTGGCCAGAATGAGGCGGATTTGAAGCTGGGGTTGGGGAGGGGGAGGACGGTGGTAGCCTGTAGATTTGGGGAAGGAAGAGAAAATTTGGGGACGGAGAGAAACAATCTCGTGTTGAATTGGACGATTTGGGGAAGGTGGAGAACATGATGGATTTGCTGAGCTGGCACTCCACGTGGGCGCGAGTTGAGAGAGCGAGCCACAATAGCAAGTCAAATAGCATTGTTGTTTGCATTATTTAGTTGAGGAGGAAACATGTTAGTATTCCTTTTTTAGTCAAATCGTTAAAACCGTAAAAGTTAGTATGCTATAGTCACTGTTATTGTATAAAGCGTAATTAGACTTGGTTACATCTTCCCTTTATTTTTTTTTGAGGGACTGGTGTTTTAATGACGATAATAGCCCTGGATAAATATACAATTTGGAGGGGGGAACTATATTCTATTGAGACAATTTCTCGACTCAAGCAACTTTACAGAATGCACTTTAACACTCTTATATATTATCACTATAATGGCCGGTCAACCGAATTCGTGCACAGATCCTACGTATGAATCATGACTTTGGGCGGTCAACCGCGAGTGGCGCGGCGGTCGACCGCACAGGTCGACCGCACGTGGTGCGGCGGTCGACCGTGAGTCGGGTCTGGGCCTGTTTTGTTGTTTCCTGTTCTGTTTGGGATTTGAGTTTGGTATAAATACCAAACACGTTTTAGGGTTTCTTTGGCTTTGATTGGTGATTGTTGGGGGGATATTTGGAGCACAGAAAAGAGGTATTTTCTAAGCTATTATTTAGGGTTTTATTTGGAGAGATTAAAAGCTTTGTTGGTGAGATTAGTTGATTGTTTTGAGCGATTTGTAATCTTAGTTTGTACTATTCTTCTCTATTAGTGAAAACCCCATCCCCTTCTTGTCCCGTGGACGTAGGTAATTTGCCGAACCACGTTAAACTTTTGTGTTTGAGTTTGTGCCGTTATTTTGCATTGTTTGGCATTCTCTCGGCGTTTGTTTGATTTGGTCTCTCGAAGCACATCTGTTTGGTTTTGGCTTCCGCCGCGCCCAACAAGTGGTATCAGAACTCCAGGTTCCAGATCTAGGGTTTTGTCTTGGTTGGAGGAGTAGATCATTTTGGAAGTTCGTCTAGGGCTTCGTTTGGTGATAAAAGTGAGATTTTTCTTATTTGTGGATCTCGTTTCCGTCGCGTGGGGTGAGATCGTTCGGAGGCTCTTGTTAGGGTTTCAATTGGAGGTAAAAATTCTATCTTTATCAGTTTGGATCTATTCCTCATTCTTAGGCTATTTGGAGGAGTAGATCACTTTGGAAGTTCGGCTAGAGCTTCGTCTAGAGATAAATGTGGGATCTTTTTTGGTAAAAATTCTATCTTTATCAGTTTGGATCTATTCTTCGTTTGTTCTGCTTTGGTTTGTTGGTGCTTTGAGAAAGATGGTCGAGAAAGAATGATTTGAGGTTGGTTTATTTGATTGTTGATACGGTGCATTGGATTAGTAAGGAGTACTTTGACCTGCAAATTAAAGTCATATGAGAACATTGGTATGAGCAAGAAGACCGATGTGGAGTTTGACACTTCTATCCATCGATCGATAGGTCTTTTTAGGTGGTGTTCACTTAGGCATTTGGAGGCCTTCCAAGGAGACATCATTGAGAGATATTTGATATTTGGTTTTCTATGTTAAAGACTGTTCTAGGCATGTTTGGGTTGCAACCAAATCCCGATTGGATAAAGTGTGAGATTGACAGAAAAGTAAAGGTACTTCATTCTGATTTTGATGGAAGGTACAAGAGGGACCTATTTCTGCATTTGAGCCGAGCTCACGGCGTTTTGAGACACTTTGGTGGAAAGAAAATCTTGGGACAACGAGATGAAATGACAGATTTGGTGAGCTGTTCCTTGCTGGAGGAGGACATGCGTTTGATGTCAAGCATTGATTCTAGTGTTGAGGCTTCGACATATTTGGGTCATCTTGGTTATAGGTTGTTGACTGCTGTGATTGGAAATAAAACTCTATTAGATGTTTGGTCTAGTAGTGTCACTTCGGTTGAGGCTTCGATGTGGGAGCTAATTGACTCTCAGCAGGTGGAGAGTTTTGGACAGACCTTAGATGTATCGCAGCGGATGGAGAGTGATGCTACTCCATATTGGGTGGAGATTACTCCACATACTCCAGATCATACTACATCTTTTGGGATTCTAGCTGAGGTGACACAGTTAGGGGATCATTTGGATTTGGATGCAGATGATGAGTTGGTTGATTTGAGTACAGCTGTGGATATAGTTCTCATTTGGATACGATCATTGGTTCACCTCAGGTGGAGTTGTTTGATTTGTTTCGTTTTGGGACAATTGGGAGAACTATCAGACGCAGATTTGTTGATGATGTTGGAAAATGGTTGCAAACTCTTCTATTTAATTGAGGGTCTTTGGAGGCTGTTGGGTGAACTACGTGAATGCTTGATTCTTTGGGCAAGAGAATACGTAGGTAGTCATTTATGATGTAACCGGTTTGGTGAGTAGATACCGATGTTTGGAGAGTGGTCACATTCTCATTTGGGTCTTGACTTGTTGTGGATGGAGTCCGTTGTCGTGATTTTGTTTCACTTCGTACTGGATGCAACAAGTGAGACATTTGATTTGGTTGGTGTCGGCTCAGTTTTGGAAGAAGCTTCGCCAAGATGGAGAATTATAGGATCGACGAAAGAATTAGAGAAGAACATGTTTTGGAGCTCAGGTTTTGTTTTGGTGTTTGACGGTCGACCGCGACTCAAGGCCGGTCGACCGAATTCGTGCACAAGTCCTGCGTATGAATCAGGACTTTGGGTGGTCGACCGCACGACCCTGTAGTCGGTTTTATGTCTCAATCGTTAGATCCGGTCGACCGCACATGGTGCGGCGGTCTACCGTGAGTCGGGTCTGGGCCTGTTTTGTTGTTTCCTATTCTGTTTGGGATTCGAGTTTGGTATAAATACCAAACACGTTTTAGGATTTCTTTGACTTTGATAGATGATTGTTGGGGGGATATTTGGAGCACAAAAAAAATGTATTTTCTGAGCTATTGTTTAGGGTTTTATTTGGAGAGATTAAGAGCTTTGTTGGTGAGATTAGTTGATGTATTTTCTGAGCTATTGTTTAGGGTTTTATTTGGAGAGATTAAGAGCTTTGTTGGTGAGATTAGTTGATTGTTTTGAGCGATTTGTAATCAGGGTTTTATTTGGAGAGATTAAGAGCTTTGTTGGTGAGATTAGTTGATTGTTTTGAGCGATTTGTAATCTCAGTTTGTACTCTTGTTCTCTATTAGTGAAAACCTCATCCCCTTCTTGCCCCGTGGACGTAGGCAATTTGTCGAATCACGTTAAACTTTTGTGTTTGAGTTTGTACCGTTATTTTGCATTGTTTGGCCTTCTTTTAGGGTTTGTTTGATTTGGTCTCTTGAAGCACATCAGTTTGATTTTGACTTCCGCGACGCCCAACAGAAAACACGTCATGCTTTAACAACTTTGTAAATATGTCGGCCGCTTGATCTTATGATTTCACAAAATTGGGCTTAACTTCATTGTTCTTCACTTGCTCATGAATAAAATGATATCGAATGTCGTGGTACTTGTTTCTTTCATGAAAAATCTTTGTTTCTTTCATGAAAAATCTTTGTATAGTAAGCGATACATTAAAATATTGTTCTACTTATATATTAGCAAAAACCATCACATGTGTGACCTTTTAGTTTATGGAAATGTTAGAAACACATCCTTAAACCACATTCCTAACCACATCCCTCTTTCTCTATAGTGTTTCTTGGGACCCACATGTTTCATTAAAAAAAATCTAAAAAACACTATAGAGAGAGGGATGTGGTTGGGAGTGTGGTTTAAGGGCGTGTCCCTAGCACCACTCTTTAGTTTAACCAATTATATAAATGTCATTTATAGTAAACTCACTAATAAGAATTTGTTAAACACATAAACTCTCAACTTATCCATCTCAACATATTAGATCTAAATAGATAAAATAAAGGGAATACTTGTTAAAAGTAGATAAAACATGGTAAAAATGAACTTAAGGGTTTTTTTTTAATATTAGGCTCTTATATTTTTCATATTTTGAAATTAGTTCATCAAGCTATTGAAATTATTATTAGGTCCTCCATTCCTTATTTATTTTGACATTAGTACCTCAAACTACTAAAATTGCTCTTAACTCCTCCAATTCTTATGTTATTTTAAAATTAGTCATTCCAATCAAGAGTAAAATGGATTAATTTGAAATAACTTATTAGAATCAAAGGACCTGATTGTAATTTCAATAACTTGAGGGATTAACAAAATAGAAAGATTTGGGAGACTAGTGTCGGAAAACCCTTAATTTAATTGCTATGTCCAGAGAAGAATACCACATGCTGCTGGCACTAGATAGGTACCCAGACATACTCAAAATCCTAATTTAAAATCAAAGCTAATTAATCTACAGTCTTTATAATTTGTAATTGAATAAAATAAAGAATCTAGAGGTCTTAAGCAAAGAGTTTGACCCCACTAGATTTACTGGTGCTATTAGGCTATGTTTGGTTTGAGAGAAAGGGAGAGAAAAGAAAAAGAAAAGAAAATGATACTTTTTATTGTTTGGTTAGAAAGAATATTGTAAGAAAAGTTAGAAGAAAATTCATAGGAAAGTCATTTTCTCTTATTTGGTTACCTTTCTAAGAAAAATATGAAGAAAATTACCACAACATAATTTTAATTCATACCTTTTGGAATTAGATTTAGATTTTAAATAATTTACAAAAAATAATTAAATTAAATTGTGATTCTATCATATTTTCAGAAAATTTATAAGTTACCGATGTTTGCACAATCTTAACTCAAGAAAACAATTCTAAAGTAAATGTCATGATATTCCTAATATAAAGTATAATCCATTTCTATTCACAAAGTCTATTACGATCAATTTCATTTAGAAAATCTTAACCAATAAAGTCTATTGCAATGAATTTCATATAGAAGATCTTAACCAACAAAGTCTATTACAGTCAATTTCATATAGAGAATCTTAACCAAAGAGAGAGAAAATATGCCGAAGTCCTTGGTTTTTGACTTTAGTGAGCCCATCAAAACATCAATCTTGAACCCTGAAATTGATTCAAAAAATTTCAAATAAGTAGAATATAAACATCAAAAACCTATAAAATGAAGTCTTAACATTCTTTTAGAAGTAAAATAAAACTACCACTCGTCATATCATGGTTATTTTCTTAAGACTAATCATCGGAAATAATGAAAGTGACTTGTAGACAACCAAAACTAGCATTTTAAGTGGAAGAACTTTGACAGATTCATAACCACTAGAGCCCCAGTTACTTGCACCTGATCATTAGCTACAGTTATGTCTAACACCGAAGTCAAGTCACATACCGATAGTGCTGATGAATGTCAAACTATAGGCTTTTAAAGCTGAGACCTAATGGCCTTTGAAATCAATAAGAAACATTAGGCAAATAACAGATAATTCGTAAAAAAGGTACACTATAATGAAATAAGGAAATTATCCTCTTCTTATATAGATGATGACTGAACCAACATAAACATACAACAGGTGATCCGACAAAATCCATATCAAGCTCTACTATATATTTGCACATAAATGAGCTACAATTGAACAAAGTACAAGGAGAAGTAATCATAATGGATCAGTCAAGGGCAAAGTCTAAACAATTTAGAAAAAAATAATAAATGACTAATTATTCAACATACCTTTATGTAATCTTCTCAAACTTTTGGCTCCGCATCCATCATCCTTATCACTCGATTAAATGCAAATTCATTCTTTGGAAAGCCAAAGCAAAATATAATTTTGCATATGAATTTGCCTAGAAAATTGGACGCTTCACGATTATGGCCTTAACCAAAACAATACAATTTTTGTTTCGAAAAACAAATCCAAGTCAAGAACAATATAATCTTGCATATGAATGTCCAAAAATGGCACACTTCTAAGGAAATTTTGCAATTATCACAATAATGATGGATAGCGCAAAGATGGCAAGTTAAAGAAAGTAAGCTACTAGTCCACATCAACATACAGTTAGAAATCAGAATACAACCTGTATATAGCACCAAATCGTAATAGATATCAGACTAATATGAATAAAATAAGGGTGGCACTAGGGGCACACCCCCAACCACAACTCCAACTACACCTCCTCTCTCATTTGCTACAGTGCACCGGGTGCTACATGAGATTTTAAAAATTTAAAATCTCATGTGGGGCCCGGTACACTGTAGCAAATGAGAGAAGGGGTGTGGTTAGAGTTGTGGTTGGGGGTGTGCCTCTATCATTTTCCATAAAATAAGGTACCATTTCCTTTTCGAACAACATGAACTTCTACCTCGCCCAACTCACGATCTAAAAAGCCAAAAAAAAAAAGGATGAGGGACTAGAAACAGAATAGAACTAAGCTGCATTAGAGAAGAAGAAAAAGAGAGGGAGAGGAAATTAATTACTCTAATAGCACAGACAGTTCCTGTGCCCATCTTCTGGATCCGATCGAGACACATACAAACTAAAAGATCAGAACACAAATTGATCTCGACCTCCTAAATTACACATTACTTGAGAACAATGCTGAAAGATTAATGTAACTCGTCATACTTCACCATGGAGATTCCTCTCTCATTAAAATAGTCCTTATGGCCAACTTCCCTAAAATAAACATTCCTTCCTCAGGTATGCCTTCATCAAATCAAACATTGATCTCAACGATTTCCTTCAACAATCTATTAGGTTCCATAATCTCCAACTTTTTCAATATCCTATACATCTAACATTATAATTCATCATCTAAACTTTGCTCTTTTGAGATCTTTCATGTAATCCATTTGCATGGCCTTTAGCTATATCATATATATCTAAAAAAAAATCTAAACAATATTCCTCAGGAAACTTAAATTTACACAATTTTTTTAATATCGATCTAACTGAACCACAAAGAAATCAAAAAAAGGGATTGAGAACCTCACCGCTCCGCACGAGAACTGCGCTTCTCCTCTTCAGAAAGCTAAAACAGGACCCCAAAAGCTCTCAACGTTGTTTGGTTCAGAAATTGCTGTTTTTATTGTTATCGAATTTATTACAACTTTAGCCGTTATAATAAACTCAAATGAATAAAAAGTTGATCTTTTTATAAGATCTTCTTATACAATAAAAATATAAAGATTGTTAGACCCTGGGAAGGGGTGATTAGGGTCTTATGCCAATCTAATCCAATTTTATGCTAATTAAAACTAATTAAAAAATATATCCTAGCAAGTATGATATGCTACAAGATATGTGCAAGGATATACAATATAAACAAGGGTAAACAATATGATCATGCAATAATAACGATATAACAATATACAAGAATAAACGCGCCAATGCCAAACTCAAACACAAGGAAATGATCACGGAGTTCGGACCTTCCGTCCTACATTTCTGCTCCCTACTTCCGGGAAGAAATCCACTACACAACCCGGTTTGGAAGCCGAAACTTCTCTACACACTCGGTTTCTAGCTAACCGAAAACTCTACACACTCGGTTATGAAGTCAACCGACAACTCTCACAAATCCTCACAAAATACATACACAAGCTACAACCTCAAGTGTTGGTCCTCACGTATCGACTCCCTCAAGTGCTCGGAATTATCACCTCTCACTAGGCCACAGACGCCACTCCTCTCGGTATCGCCTCTCGGTATCGACTCTGTCCTCACCACACACTCCTCTCGGTGTACAAGTGTATTACAAAGTGAACTTTACAATTAGGCACACAACAAATGATTGTTCTCTGAACAAGGTGAGAACTCAATTAGGCTCAACTCAATGTTACTGTCTCTCACAACCCCAAATATATTATGAATGCAAATACAATAAGCTCAAGTGGGTGTGTGTAACAATGAGTTATGAATGCAAATACAATAAGCTCAAGTGGGTGTGTGTAACAATGAGATTAATCAAATCTAAACTCAATATAAAACTAGCTTTAATAAGATGATAATCAAACAAATAAATATAAAGCTAGAAAAGAGTTTAGATGATAATCAAACAAATAAATATAAAGCTAGAAAAGAGTTTAGAAAACTTCTCAATAGATGATAAGAGATGAAGGGAGAATAGTTGATTGCTCAAACTCCAATAGATGATCTCCTCCAGCTCCTGTGGAATTGAATTCACAAACTCAAACTCGAAAATGCTTAAAAGCTTTTAAACACACTTAAACAAAACTAACAAATAAATATAAAGCTAGAAAAGAGTTTAGAAAACTTCTCAATAGATGATAAGAGATGAAGGGAGAATAGTTGATTGCTCAAACTCCAATAGATGATCTCCTCCAGCTCCTGTGGAATTGAATTCACAAACTCAAACTCGAAAATGCTTAAAAGCTTTTAAACACACTTAAACAAAACTTAAACCCTTGTTAAACTTTATTAAAACATTTTCTTAGTTCCTTTAAAAAATGAGAGCAAAGGGGGTATATATAGGAACCCAAAACATCAGCAAAAACCCCAAACAAAAGTACCAAAAAGCCCTCAGAAAACATAACTGGAAAAGATAGAAATATAGCCGTTATTGTACGACGGTCGATCGCAGAGCCACTGGTGGTCAACCGCGACTAAAACTAACCGTTGGTAAACAGGCTGAAAAAGTCACGGTCGACTGCAGAGCCACATCCGGTCGACCATGGGAAGTTCTGAAAAATTCACAAACTCTCTGAAAAAATGGCGGTCGACCGTAGAGCCAATGGCGGTCGACCGTGATTTGATAAAAACCAAAACACAGTCTCTGGATAAAGTGCGGTCGACCGCAGAGGCACGCGCGGTCGACCGTGAACTGATATACATAGTTTTCCAGGTTTGAAAATAGATTTTTAAGACTTTTAAAAATATGTTAAAAATAACAAATGAAGTCCAAAAATTATGAAACTTTGGAAAATAATTATAAACATGTTTATGAACATGTTATATAAAGAATTTTCCAAATTGCATTTCCCATTTGTGAAAACTTATCATTTTACAAAAATATCCAAAACATACAAACATGAGTTTTTTTTGATGTTTTGATATAAACCAAGTTTTGACACTTTGTAAACTGATTATATAGACTTGATAAAAGATATAAAATGTTGTTATGAAGTCTATAAACTAGAAACACAATATTTTCATAAAATTGTATATTCTACGCAATATATTCTTAAACACAATAGAGTATGAAACATATGATTTCATATTTATAAACATGAAAACTCAAAACTATGTATGTATATGCATAACTATATATATACATGGAAACCAAACATATATATATATATATATATATATAAACAAAACTTGTGTTATATATATATATATAACTATATATCTCAACAAGGAAACCAATATAATGTGTGTGTATATATGATTGAGCTTAAAGTACTAACACACATAATATAAACCTAAACTAATGTTACCCAAGCTTGATCTTGATCTTCATTGTAGCTCAACTTGGTAAACTTGGATGAAGCTTGTAATTGGATCTTTAACTTAAATTGTATAGGCTTCAACCACTATTCCACCAACCTCCATTGGATATGTTCGTTGAAGCGCAATTCCATCCATCCTCCAACATATTGTTTGTCTATAATAAATAGATATGCACAAACACTAGACAAATAATATTAGTCGTAAATTATTTGTTAAACATCATCAAAACAAGAAGGCCAATAAAGATTACAATTCCTTCAAACAATACACAACATATATTTATCGCCTGTTGTTTGCGTGAGATCTTTGCCTATGTCGGGGATGTTGATATCTATGAACCGTCACGGATTAGATCCGGTTGACAGATTAAAAATCAAAGCTCATACTTCATAAAGGAAGTATTCGCTGAAGTAGTAATCCCGACCAAGCGAGATTACGACTCTTCTCGTGATTTAAGACCAAGCTTAAATCCGGAGAAAAAGGGGGAAATGGGTTTCAGATCTCACGAACTCTCTTTTTTTTAATGAGGAACTTCGCTAAGATCTACTAACGCTCTAAAATTCATGGCTTCACTCACAATTTTGACAACACCTTGCTCTCTTGATGTCTTCCCCTGAAATGAGCCTCTAAGCCTGTATTTATAGGCTTCGGTTGGGGGTTTTCGGATAAAAACGACAGATTTAGCCCTATCTTTAGTTAATAACAGTGTAACCATGTTTGTGGATGATATCCAATTAGTTAGGACACTCAGGAACGAACAAATCCCGAGAAAACCTGTAAAAACCGAAAAGAATGTGTTTTCGGATCGAAACTGGCCGAACCATCGTTTGGTGGCTCGGCCTTGGCAGGGCCACCAAATGGTGGCTCGGCCGTC